>NW_022985096.1:103915-237173 GCF_010015585.1 Eremomyces bilateralis CBS 781.70 | reverse complement strand
CTGTATTATGCTACATATGGTACTAGAATCGCTATAGAATAGAATCGAATCTCTATTGTGTAAATTTCGCGAAGTCCACGCGTTTGTGCGTATCGCACCTTCCATCGCCACTCACACTTTCCGTTCTTACCTAGGCACCGTACAATATCGAAATTCAACGTCAATCACCTCACCCCATCAGATCTAATGGTCGCTTAATACCTCTACTCTTTACTATATACATCGGATTTTCCTCTATTCCAGCCTCTCATCGATTACGGCCATTATGGTGAAATCATACCGACAATCCGGGCGAATCACTGCCATTCGCCGTCACATAGAAGCTCAGTACGAGGCTATAACGCGGGCGCAGCAAGAGGCTCAGCAGCTCGCAGGACAACTCGTGGAGGAAGTTGACGATGATACTAAACTATCAGATACTATTGGTAGTATAGAGCCATCGTCTAAGCGTCCAATGCTTGATGATAGCGACGAGGATGATATGGGAATGTTATTCGAAGTAGGTCCTATCACCTTTTACCTGTTTTATGTTAATAGAGTACAAACTCCTTATAGGATGCCACTGAAGAAGACCTTGGGTTTGATAGCTTCGAAGCCATACTCGGGGGTACGCAGGCCATGCTAGCAAGCGAGCTTAATGAGACGATGCCTACCCTGGATGACCGTCGTGAACTTGCTGAATACCAGTTCCCGGCAGAGGATATCGAGGATTTAACGCCTGTTGCTAACGATATCGAATCCGATGAAGAGACCGCTACTATTAGTAGTCAGACGGTGGCTAACACGGAGACAAGTCAAGTTACCCAAGAAGCTCCTCACCCCTTCGCTGCCAACTCCAAGTATTTCATTCCTTCAGATACCTCTCTACCTCTGCCACGCAGGATTGCCACCCAGCCAATGACTGACTTCGCCCTTGCAATGGGCACATGGGTACAGCAGTACGGTGTCCCTCGGTCCCAGTATAAGGCGCTCGTTGAGGTTCTGAACCTTACTAGCAATAAAGAGATCAGCAAGCTCCCTAAAAGGGTTGATACTATAAAGAAACAAGTGAACGAACAACTGCCCCTCCTCGAAATCCGCTCTAAACCGATTACCCTCAGTGCTAACAAGCTCCCGAGTGGCCGCCGTGGGGAGGCTGAGGCCGGTTTACGAACGCATGCAGAGAACCTCTACTTCTTTAACCCGTTCGAGCTCTTTAGGACAATCTTGAACACCGAGCTACGCTCAAATATGTTCTTTGGGATGGCTAGGTTCGTCGACTCGCCTAAAGAGCTCTGGGAATCTATTGCCTGGGCGTCGTCAATCCGTTGCTCTTCTGGTCAGTACGGCTACTATCCAAATACGACCGAGCCAGTTTTTCCTTCGGATCTCGTCCGTTTCAAATGCAACGATACACAGTGTCTCTGTCAGACGATGACGCAAAAGCCGCATCTTGGCCAAATCGTGGCTTTTGGAAGGGATTTCCGCACATATCGCGAGCATAGTAGCCCAGAGGGTTCGATTGTCCTCAAGGTCCAGCGGTTTCAGCTAATAAACCAGTTCCTCTCTCGCCCAACGTACCAAAATCTTACTCTCGACCCGCCTCCTCACTCCCGCGAATTCATTATGCTAGATGATACTATCGACGTTGTCCCCGAAGAATTGATTGAGCGCCTAACAGACATTACTGTCTATTTCGACTATGCCTTCAGGAGCTCTGTACAACTCCCTAGCGATCGATCAACAGACAGCCTCTCTCCAAACGAGCATATTGTACGTCGGGTCTATAACCAGAATACAGGTATCCGGCCTATCTTTAAGACCCACCCGATCCGCGGCGAACTTGAGCTTGAGGTCTATGGGCGAGAATATTTCGTCAGCAATTTCGCAAAGCGGAATAGGCCTAGGGGGACGGATATCTTGTCTGTACCTATCCTTGGGTATCTCGATGGCTTCGGGCTCTTCCGTAACATGCACCGTACTATTATGGGCTTCTATCTTCTCCTGGCCTGCCTTGTCCAAGCCGAGCGGAATATTCCGGCCAATGTATTTCCACTGACTTTGGGCCCTCACGGTAGCAACTTTGACGACGTCGTCGACGCCCTAGAGTTGATGCAAAGACTGGATAGGGGCGTTGATATGGATATCAACGGCAAGACATACTTCGTATGTATTCCCTTCCTTGCATTCATCGGTGATATGCCGCAGCAACAGCTAAATGGAGGGTTCCTGGGGCCGACCGCAAATTTCAACTGCCGTTTCTGTACCATCGACGCTCCTCGACGAGGCAACCTGGACTTTAATATCGTCCACAGTGGTCGGTACCATTTCGAAGTCATGCGTCAACGCCAGCATATGGATTCGGTCTGGCAAAAGACGCACCACGAGGCATTCGCCAGAGCCAACGGCATGCGTGTCGAATTCCCTGCCTTGAAGAAGCTGGCCCCTTGCAATCCTATTAATATTGATTGCCCTGGTGATATGGCGCACTCCGAAGCAGGTGGTATTACGGAGCTGTTACACTTGGCTATACTTGACCAAGTACTAACCCCCCAAGCGGCTATTGGATATACGCAGAAAGTACGCTCGTTCCCATTTCCACCAGGATGGAACCGCATTCAGTCGCCGCTATTTTATATCGGCTCCTATACGCTCCAAGAGCACGCTCGCTGGTCTGTTATTATACCCGTTCTCTTCCGCCTTTGGCTGCGTGCCTCGCATATCAAGCCGACCTTTCTCCAGGAGGCACATATTGTCTTTAGCACCGAGGTCCTTGAGCTGGCCGCTGTGGAAAACCCCAAGCTCCCTACCAATGACCATATCGTTACTATTCTGGTCAAGGCTGTTGCATCAGTGGCAAAGGTAAATACTCTCCTCTCCGCCGCCTATCTGACTACCGCGGAGCGCGCATCCCTACATATGGAGATTACGGCGTCTCGCTCTATGTTCCAACGGCTCTGCGAAGTGGCCTCTCGTGCTGCGGCAATTCAGACCAGGGCATTCTCTCGTGTTGGTTCTCGTACAGGATCCGTTGAGCCAGGTTCGTCGACGCAGCCAACGCAGACCCCTATGTCTACCATTACTGCCTCTACAACTCCAGTAGCCATCACCAAGAAAGAGGCTGCGTCGACCAAAAACAAGGCGGCGGGATACAGGAACAATATCAGTCGCCCCAATGTCCATGCTGCCCTTCACTACCCACTGGTACAGGACCAGTATGCACTCGTCTCTAACGTCCATGCTCTTGGTGGTGAGCTGAAGCATCGATCCTATAAGAAGAACATCCTTAGGACGAATAAGAAGCACCCTGAGAAGGATCTCCTTGAAATTGAGAGCTTTACCATGACGCTCCGCTTCTTACTCCATGGGAGTTTCCAGGTCACGCATCCCGCCCTTAGTGCCCAGTTCCAAAACCTCCGTGTACGTTGTCCCCAGTTGTTTACCTCCCTGATGCCTCACGCTACGATCGCTCAGCTCCAAGTGGTCCCTGGAGCTACCGGAGCTGGGGAGTTGGACGCAGACCATGATATCTCCCTGGCTACCAGGGAGGACGATACGCATCGTCAACCGTCTGTGCTTGGTCGGATTCCTAACAAGTACGTAGAGCAGACACTCCAGCTCCCAGTGTCTGTCTCTAAGTTCTCCGCCGGGTTTCGCGCCAAAATTTTCCGGTCGTATAGTGCCGACTACAAGATGCCTGTCAACCATCCTGGCACCCGTCGACTTCGTTGGTGGAAGAAGGTATCGTTTGTCTGGAGGGAGCCGCGCCGGGAGGGGGAGATGTAAGTACTATGCAGTGGCATTTAATGGGTAAGACAGGCTGACCTTCTGCTTATAGGAGATCTGAGCAGCGTATCACTCTAAGCCGTGGCCATTACGTAGAGTATGACAGTGGTATGCTTGGTCGTATCGACCAGATCTTTATCCATGAGGCCCTGAAAGGTAAGCAGCCTCCCTCTTGGCCCGAGTTTACTGCTAATATCCCTAGATAACTGCCGCATATTCTTCCTCATTACTCCCGCCGTTCCATTCGAACCGTTACGTCAAGATCGCGTCCTTAATTATCCCCTCTTCGAGCTCAGCGAAGAGCAGACCCTCGTCGGCCTCCCCTCGATCACCGGACGCCAGTTATACGTTGTCCCGATTACAGAGAACAATGCTCAGCTTACGTTCGACAACGCCTCTCGCACCGTGATGTATGTCGACTCGAGGATCCAGTTTATGTAACAATGGGGGCTTGCTGGCCACTGTAACTAGTGGCATGGAACTCGTGGTGTGGCTGGTGGAGCATCGTGTTGGTATGGGAGGAGTGCATGGGGGTAGCACCAGGCAAGGCATGTTAGACCAAGGCTGGGAGAACATCGGCAATGAGGCACGTGACGCTGAAAATCATGTGTATTTTGAGCGCCTCAGGCTGTCAGGCATTAAAATTGAGGAGATCCTATTGGCAGCCACTAGGGCCCACTATTCCTTAACAAACCGTTCACAAACCGTTGAACAACCGGTATTTACACATACCGTAAAATAACCAAACGCCTAACCTAGTCAAGCGCTTATATGGTCTGACGTTTACATGGTAAGCATCCGTTAAGTAGCCAAGTGCTAATTTTTACCGTTTGCAGCCGTAACGGGATACTAACAGTCAATAGACGATTACATAAACCCCGGTATGCGCCCTGCTGTATCTCCAGACACCCCTCCTGTCCGCTGCCGGATGTGCCGACTACGAACGCTTTTCGTGGTTAAATAGTGGAGCTGGATAGGTTATACGCATTACAGATAGGAAATGATATTGTGATGAGAATTGATCTCCCTAGATTAATATTAAAGGACAATAAAAAACAAAAGAGAGTCTATTTATAATCCATAGACCATGGAATGAGTGAACCGAATTGTTGATTGATTACTCCGTACGGAGGTCCATTTCAAAAGTTATTGCTCGCCAAGGAAGTGGCGTGATTATATAAGCAGTTTCGAGAGCCTATGCCACCGCCCACGGGCACTAGACTGCCTATCAACTGGGCGTTTAATTTAGGTCTGATAGAGCCTAATTCGAGGCAAGGGCGCCGGGCATTCGATTTACCGCGCGTAGTACCGCCCGTTGGCTAGGCACTCTACTGCCCGTTCTATCGGCTTTCGAACGGCTTATATAATCAAGCCCCTTTCTTGGCGAGCAATAGCTTTTGAAATGGACCTCCGTACGGTCATCGAGATTCACGATGATATTGAAGCTTTGTTGCCTGGCGATTGGATCGGACCAGGATCTGATATGAGGCATCGATATTCCCTGATCAACATAATAATCCCTGTCGCCCAGCTTTGTGGAAAACAGTGAAAGCAGAAGGGGCGGGCCCAAGCTCCTTCCCTATTCGGGACGCGTGGCAGGGGGTGGTTCGCCCTTTCCCCGGCCAACGCCTCAACCCCTGAATCATCGACGCGATACGTGAATCCCTGTAAGCGACAAGCTGCAAGTACTATTCCCTTCAGTTGCATTTCACTGTCACCCTAACACGCTCTCCAATTCACGGTTTACAACGACACTGAAAGCTGGAAATATATCGGGGTACATTGTCCGGATCCAGAGGCGATCGTGGGAAATGCATTGACTCACCATCTCCAAATGCCGAGCTCCGTGCGACTCTCTCTACCACCTTTTGCGACCCCAAACAACTCCCTCCGCCGAAGGTGCATACCTCCATCACCCGGCTAACGGCGCTTTCGGCGGGATATTTCATACCCGCGGGGACTGAGATGAGCCTCTAGAAGTTAATCATCCCTTTAAGATCCGCGCCATCACCTTGTGGATGCGCAAAGTCAGTCGTCCGCCATGTCTACGCCTTCCACTGCTCCGCGCATGAATCCGCCCCTCGGGTTGCGGTTGACGCCATCCAATTCTCCGTTCGCGAGACACACACCGGTTCGGTCTCCGACGAAACCAAGCCGGAATGATATCTGCCTTTCCCTCAAGCAGGTCATCGGGACGACTGCCAACTCCCCGAATGCGCTAGACTCCCTCCCTTCATCGCAAACCTTCGCGTTCACGGCTGGAGCGGCGGCGGTGGTTGCCAGCGTGGAATACGATGGCCAAATTAAGCAGCGGTTCTTCCGTGCGAGACCTACTGCCGTTCCACTGAACCCGATTTCATCGGTATATGGCCCTTCAACGCCAGTGGCAAGCGACGCTAGAGCGAGAACGACCTATCGCGAATCATCCCCTTTCTTTTCTCCTTTGTCAGATGCCACGGACTCACCCAGCGCGGGGAAATCCTGGACGGCCCGTGAAAGGGTCAAGACCGCCACATGCATTTCGTTCAGTCCAGACGGGCGATATCTTGCGGTTGGAGAGGTATGTGTTAATGTTACCCTACTTGATTCATATCCTCACATGCGTTAGGCTGGCTATAGACCGCGAGTCCTCGTATTCTCAATCGCCGATGATGCTCCCTCAGACACCCCCGTTAGTTCTCTACCCGACCACTCATTCGGCGTACGAAGCGTCGCATTCAGTCCCGACTCCCAATACCTCGCGACCCTGGGTTTCACGAATGATGGCTTTCTTTATATTTGGGGTATCGGCAGGAACGGCGCGACGAATCTCATCGCGAGTAACCGATGCACCAGCAATATCAATGGCATTGCCTGGATCGGCAACTCCTTAGTGACAGCCGGGACGAGACACATAAAAGTGTGGAGGGTTGAAGACACCGTCCAGCAATCGTTAAAATTCCGAGCAGGAGACAGCCAAGGCGTGGCTAGTCCAAATCAGAAAACATTAATTGGAAGAAATTGCTTGCTTGGTCCGCTCCTAGACAGTAATTTCACGACCATCGTGCCAATTGGGACGTCCAAGGCGGTTCTCGGCACCGGCAAAGGCGATATTTGCTTAATGGATGACTCGAGCGGGCAGCAACAGTTTGCTCGCGTTGTGGAAGTTGGTTTTTCCATTAAAGCCATGGCGGTGGACTCGGATGGACTCCTTCAGATCGCTGGGAAGGGTAGGATGAGGAAGAGCATCAAAGTCGACGACCTGATGAGTAGCGAGACTGTCACCATCACCAATTCTAATCTTACGATTGAAGCGAATTCGGATGCGGTGGCGTTGGGACCACTTGTCAGCAAAACAGTTGTTGTCGATTCGCAGCGAGCGATTCAGATCCATGAAAACGCACCGCGGCCCAGTGCAGCCCATCAGTCCAGGAGACTGCCAGGGCATGCCGGACCGATTCTCGGGATCATGTCCTTCACTAAGACTAGTCAAGGAGAACCGCAGTTCTTCACCTGGTCCGGAAATGGAACGACAATCGCATGGCTTGAAGATGGTGCTAGTGCATGGCAGGTCCAGGTGGAACTACCGCAGACGACGCGCGATGATCAGGTTGTGAACGAGTTGTGCGTAGTCCGGGGGGTCCCATCCCAAAGATTACTAGCAACTGGTGATAAAGTGGGAATGCTTCGGTAAGGCTGGCATATATGCGCAACGAGTTGGCACTGACAGTTCCAGAATACTTGACTTTTCTGGAAAGGAAGTCTTCACGTTCAAAGCACACGTGAGCGAAATTACCGACATCGCAGTTCAGGATGGTGACGAGGTCTTCCTCGCAACCGCGAGTCGGGACCGGACGATCCAAATCTTCAAACTAAACGGGGACAACTGGGAACTGGTTCAAACGCTCGACGAGCACGTTGGCGCTGTAACCGGAATTGATTTCTCGAAAGACGGCACTCGCCTTATTTCTGCGTCATCCGACCGCACTATGGTTATCAGGGAGTCGGCATCATATGTTGAAGATGGCAAGGCCTTGAATGCATACCTCATATCGAGGACCGTCACATTGAAGGCAACCCCTACATCTATGACGCTGAGTTCAGCTGAGGACAATGTCCTGATCGTAGCGACGATCGACCGGCACCTACACCGGTATGATCTTAAAACTGGACATACCTTAACGTCGTTCAAGACAAATGATTCGGAAGGGGGGGACCCAGTCGTGCTCTCATCGATTGTCCACTTCACCGTCCCCAGCGGCACACCGATGATCGCTGGTGTATCTAGCACGGATAAATCAGTCCGTGTATACACTGAAAAAGGGA
The DNA here is from genome assembly GCF_010015585.1 of Eremomyces bilateralis CBS 781.70. Classification (NCBI taxonomy): domain Eukaryota; kingdom Fungi; phylum Ascomycota; class Dothideomycetes; order Eremomycetales; family Eremomycetaceae; genus Eremomyces; species Eremomyces bilateralis. Next base: position 229,103 of record NW_022985096.1, on the reverse strand, counting down.
GTTTAGTCGCCCGAGACTGGGGCCATACGGAGGGCGTATCCGGACTGGCGTTGATATCTACCAGTACCGACCAAGGCGAACCGCAAGAAAGGCGGCTCGTCACCACCGCATTCGACGGGACGATCTTTCTCTGGGACACCCAACCCCGCCCCAGCGCCCCCGGCGGCCACGAGATCTCCAAATCTATGGACCTCATGGGCGTCGAGTCCGAGAAAGAACAGGGCCCCAGCCACCCGCCCCTCCGCCGCGTGCTGTCCCACAGCGAAATGGCCCGCTTCCAACGCCGCCCGGACGAACCATCCACCACCCCCGTTGGCAACCGCTCGCCGCGCTTGAAGAAACGCACGTCGCGCTTCACCCTCGCGCAAGCCCCGAAACTCGACCCCACCCCCACTACCACCCGGACCACCCACGACTCCCGCCGCAAAACCGCCATGGCCCGCTCACCGTCTCCGCCGAGTCCGAACTCGCGCCACGCGGTCAAGTCCCGCCGTTCTTCCGTAGACGTCCGCTCCCGCGCTGCCCGCAGCACCGAGACCCTATCCGCTCCCCCCGTCACCCCGTCCTCCAGCATGGCTACCGCCACCGAGCACCTCTGCCGCGCGCTCCGGGCCTACCGGCGCAAGCTTGCCCACACGTCGGACAACCTCAAGCCGGACGCAGGGCGCGAGCTGGAGAAGGAGCTGAGCCTGACGATGCGGGCGGTGGGCGAGCGGTCGAAGGCGCGGGTGCTGGACGAGGGGACGATGATCGCGTTGCTTGATCGGCATGGGAAGGAGCTGATGGAGGAGTTCGATGCAAGGTTGGCGGCGGGATTGGCGAGGGCTGGGGAGGCGCAGAGTCCAAGTCCGGGGGGTGGGGGAAGTCGGAAGGGGAGTGAGGATAGGGGGGCGGATGGGATTGAGGCGGAGGGTGAATTTAGTGGCGGGAGTGAGGAGAGGAGTGGAGATGCAGGGGGCGGGGTAGGGATTGAGGCGTTGGGGGTAGCTGGAAAGGCGTAATGGTGCTTAGGATGGGTCATAGAGACTTAACTACGGTGATGGGTTGGATAGAGTGACTTGATCGGACCGGACTGGATGGCGTTTGAAAGGGATACCCATAGATGGTGGTTACGCTATACTGCCTACACAGGCACCGGATTTTCATACATGGCGGCGACTTCTTTTGAGAACAACAGCATATTGGAACCATCAGATCATCAACCGAAAACAATTGGATTGAAATCTTCGGGACTTGGGAATCTCTTCTTGACACGGATATAGATGCTGGAATAGAGTCGTATGCGGAATAATATTTCTGGTAAATATACCAGTGGTTTCGGGCTGGAGATGACGTCGGCTGCCCCCTAGCTGGTCTACCGGCATTACTCTGTATTGTTCAACGGCTGTTCAACCTCCCGTCCAAACTTCTCAAGAATCCTTCGTAGCTTGATAAGTTGCACAAAACCACACCTCCGATATCTAACGTCGCCTCATCTCACCGATACGGAAGCGCACGCCCATCCACCATCCCATAGTATTTCCCATCCATCCATCCACCCCAACAAACTGGCACCACCACGCCGCCCACCACCCACAGTAACCACCGCCTTCCGCCGCCTCTTCCCACGCACTACCAACACCCTCACCCACCTCCGCCACGAATACCTCCCCTCCCTCACCCGCCGCGCCCAATCCCGCATCTACCGCTACCTCCTCTACCGCCAATCCCTCGCGCAATCGCGCCTCCGCACCCGCATCCGCCCGTCCCTCCGCACCCACGCACGCGCCCTCGACCTCCTAAAACACCACGCCGATACCTTTCACCAACACCGCCAGACTCTCCGCCCGCCCCGCTATGGCCGGCCGCACACCGAAAATATGAACCCAACCGACCCCAGCCCCCCGCCCGGTGACGCGCGCTGGAACCTCTCGACGCTGCGCAGCGAGGGGCGGGAGCCAGGCGCACGACGGCGGAAGATCGCAGGGTATTTGCGCGCGGCGAACGAGCTGCGGCAGACGTATCAGAGCAGCTACGGCGGGGGGTGGAATGGGGAGGGGGGGATGGAGGACGGGGTAGAGGGGGGGCATCCGGGGCATGGGGCGGTGGTGGCAAGGGCGGGGGAGAGAATGGTGGTATTTCCGAGTTATGCGCGGAGGCATGTAAGGGGGAGGGAGAAGCGGGAGGAGGGGGGAGGGGTGGAGAAGCAGGAGAGGGAGAGTGGGAAGGGGGAGGGTGATCCGCAGGAGGAGTTTTGGAGACAGAGGTGGGATCAGTATGAGGATAACAACGCGGTGGTGGACGTCGATGTGCGCGGATGGATCTACTCGCCGCAGCGGGGACCGTTGACGCGGAAGCAGAGGCTGTTCGTTGGGTTGGCGAGGCAGCTGGTCGGGTTGCAGGCGCCGACGCCCGAGGGGCAGGAGGGTGCGAGGAGCAGAGGGCCGAGCCCGGGGAGGGGGGCGCGGACGGACGAGGAGATCGTGCGGCAGGAGGCGAATGCGATCATGAAGAAAGGAGAGGAGGAGGCGAAGCGCGCGGACCGGGGAGAGTATAGCGAGAGCGCAAGACGGCCGGAGATCAAGAAGCATGGAGGGACGGAGTCGCCGCGGGAGGAGAGCAGGGAGAATGTCAACGCGGTGCAGAAGCGTGAGGCGTGGAATCAGCCGGCGCAGATGAGCAAGGAGGAGTTGGCGATTGCGAACGAGAACCTGATGGCGCGGTTGAATCCATTCATGGCGAACCCGATGCAGAACCTACCCGTTTCGGCGTTCTTCTACAACGACGACGTATCAAGACAACGGACCGTGTACACCGACGCTGCCGGACATTTCGCGCTGAGAGCAGCTCTTGACTTCATTCCGACCCACGTGCGCATCTTAGCCGGCGAGAACCTCTCCGCCACGACCGGAATCCGCGTCATCGAGCCTCACGGCGTCAGTCTCATCAGCGACATCGACGACACCATCAAGCACACCGCCATCAACTCCGGCGCCCGGGAGATCTTCCGCAACGCGTTCATCCGCGACCTCTGCGACCTTACCATCAAGGGCGTCCGCGAATGGTACGACCGCCTCTTCGACATGGGCGTCAAGTTCCACTATGTCTCCAACTCCCCCTGGCAGCTCTTCCCGGTCCTCGAGAGCTTCTTCGCGAACGCCGGGCTGCCGCCCGGCTCGTTCCATCTGAAGCGGTACAGCGGCATGCTTCAGGGGATCTTCGAGCCGGTGGCGGAAAGGAAGAAGAGCTCGTTGGACCGGATCGCGCAGGACTTCCCTGAGCGTCGGTTTATTCTGGTTGGAGATAGCGGGGAGGCGGATCTCGAGGTGTATACGGATTTTGTGCTCGAGAACCCCGGGAGGGTGCTCGCTATCTTTATTCGAGATATCACGACGACAACGTCCCGCGGATTCTTCGATCCTTCGGTGAACAATCCCACCAGCAGCACTGGGAAACCAAATTCGGGATCTAGAAATAGCTGGTTGGCTTCTTCCAACGCTGCCGAGGACGATGACCCGCATTTGAGAGCCGCTATTCAAGCGTCGCTGAAAGACGTCGAGGACGAAGCGGCTTCGCCCAATGCGCTACCTCGAAGACCAAGTGCTCCAGGTGCTCCACAATCAACTCAAGTGCGTAATATTGGAGATCTGATCGACTTAAGCGATCCCGATCCAAATGAAGCGCAGCACAGGTCCTCACCGGGTGGTCTCCATAGGGCCAATACCGCGGATTTACTATGGGAACTCTCTCCCACGGATCAAGGGAAGCGGAATGGAAGGGCACCGCCTCCAAAGCCTCCAGCGAAACCTACCAAACTCCGTGGCGCTTCAGTCACGCATGAGACCACCCCATCTCCCGCTCAGGAATTTTTTCCACGAAAGCCACTCCCTCCACCGCCACCGAAGCCTCGACGACTATCTAGCACTGGAAAGACCCCACCACCCACCAAACTATCCGTTTCCAAATCTCCTTCCAAGCCCGCACCTCCCAAACAACCCCGTCCCACCCCTCCCGAACAATCCCACCCAGACAACCAAAGCTACGTCTCCCTCGCCAAACAAAAACTTACCACCACCTACAACCACATCCCTTCGCTATACCCATCCGGCCCACCCCACAGCACCACCGGCTCTCGCACCCCGCCCGCACCACCTCCCCATTCTTCATCCTCCACCCTCTCCGTCCATTCCTCCACCAGCAACCCCACGATCCCCCACGATCCCTCACCCACGCATAACCCGTCCCCACCCGCCCTGCCCCCCCGCCGCGCCATCACCGCCTACCCCGCCGCCGCTGCCAACTACGCCAGCAACCGGGTCGCCGGCGCCTGGAACTACGCTCAAGGCGGCGGCGGCGACTCTCGCAGTCCCGGTGGCAACACACCGATATCCAGCATGGGGGATGGGAGGAGCGGGCAAGAGGCGCAGCAGGGAAATAAGCGGGAGCAGCTGTGGCGGGTGAGGTGGGCGAGGGCGGAGCAGACGTTAAGAGAGAGGGGTGGTGGGGTGGTGTTGAGGAGGTGGAGGGAGGGTGGGGATGTGGTGGGGGAGTGTATAAAGGTTGTGCAGAGGGCGGCGAGAGAGGAGAGGTGAAACAGTGTTGGACTTTTAGGGTTGTGGCTAGACGATTCTGGGACGGGTGATATATTCAACTACTTACCGCAGTGCCATCGATGTATGGATGGAGTATCGTACGTTGATTGGATTGTGATGCTGCAACAATGACGCAGAAAAATCGTTTGCCTATTCAGTGGTCTATCGGCTGTTTACATCGGATGCCGCGACTTTAATATAAACATGACAATCCTAGACTTTCCGTTCACGTCCCAGAATTCCGTCTCCTTTGAGAATCCGCAAGTCTAGTAACACATACAGATATTCCGACCTCTCCACGACTCCACCGATACATGGCTGTAGCACTAAATTCCTTTCATCCTACCGAAAATCACCCATAGTATCCTCGATATAAGGGAGGGGTTTCACTGTCTCATGGATAACTCTAGCCCTGTAACTTAGGGCACCGGCAGTTAGCACAGTACCTGAACGTGTTCACCGAGATATATCTGAGCACGGAATTGATCGCCCGAACGTGGCTCCAGCACCTCCAACCTCTCCTCGAATTTTGGAGTTGAAATTTGAGCTTCTCGTTCTTAGGTGTACGAAGATGGGCATACTTCTTCTGTGGATAGTCAATACCGTAGTTATCAAATATAATGCGGAGGAACGTTGTGTGTTACTAAATTTGCCTCCAAAAACAGCAGTTTGTGTAAGAACAATATGATGGAGAATAGGAAGTGGTATATAAATTGCAGAGCCCATCGTATTGGCTGAGCACTAATACCGTGCCTCTTCAGTCGAGTGATTATTTCGTTGCCTCGGACGAGATTACAGTATCTGAAACTGAAACATCGGTCCATTGTTGAGTATGACCATATCAATACCTAATATCAGGGGAGCATTCGTCTCATCTTTACGACTTGTTGCTCGTGAATCGAGTGCTTCAGGCATTGGTAGACCTATTGATTTTGAGACTCGGTGGTTGACGATCAATAATATGACTGGAAAAACTGACGAAGGATGAGAACAAGAATGGTAGTATGGTACCAAAGGAACTGTGAACAGTCCATCAGGGCTGGAAACCCTCAACCGGATCATCACCGGGATTTTAAACACAACCCTCCAGTATATCCTCGACCACGAGGATACGGACACTCGGGCCTGACACCTCCAAGACTGGCGGTAATCTGGTCTGTATGAATTGCAATGTTTGAGCGAACGGTCGCCTCACGCATGGGACGGCCTGACAAGTCAGTGTCAGGAACTGGGGTGACAAGTCCTCGTCTCCTGCAAGTCATCGAAAAGACGAAACCTGATCGGTGGTCACAGTAATTACAGCAAAAGAGAGAACGCGACCCAGAAAAGTCTATCTCCAGTTTCTCCACTCTCCACTCTCCACCTTGACAAGGATTCCAGTTAAATGTGCCAACTGTGAATTGCCAAATCTGCCCATAATACTCGCTGTATGGCGACGGACGCTAACCGCGTGACGCGTTTGTGAAACCCCGCAAACCCGAGGTCAAAGAACTGGGGATCCTTTCTACACAAGATGGACTCACAAGATGACAAGACTCAAGGCCCAATGACCACAACATCAATATCTGCGCGCAGTACTCCGTAATCCGTATTACGACAGGCATTTCCTTGGAGAGGCTCGCTGATAATTTGCACCTCTGGCGAAACGCTTGGCTCTTGAGATGGCCCGAGTCCCGACGTTCGTTCCAATGGAGGAGAACAATCTGCACGTCAGTGACATAAGGGTGAAGCCTGAAGGCTGAAAGTCGAAAGGTCTTCTGAGTTCTGACTGTCCCGCCACTCAATCTAGAATCCAGAGTTAAGGCTTAAAAGTCTAGATTATTTTCTACGTAGTAAGTCCATTGTTTAACTCTTGCATACGCTAACTACTACTAAGTTAAGCTAAGTACTAACTAGGTAGAAAGTCTATTCCCCCTAAAAGTGAGAACTGAGAAGGCAGAACCCCATACCCATATCCCGAATTCTCTATACATAAAAGTAGGTTCGCCGGGGCGAGATCCGGTTAGCGAAGATCCTTTCTCATTTAGACCATTCAATGAGGCATTCTGGATCCAACTATGAAATCCCCCCTACGCCACTAATCACTACACTAACCAGGAACTAAACCGAGAAACTACGGTATACTTTTTCTAATGCAGAACAGCAGAAGGACAGACGACGATTGGTGCCCAGAAATTTCATCACAGCATCACTAGAGTTTGACTGGGGAAATACTAGTGTACTATGTACATACGGAGTACAGGCCCTGGTCACGAACGGGCTGGCACCCACCCCTAGCCTGCGCCATAATGGAGGTTGAGTTGATATGTATGTACAAGAAACAGGGGGGGTGCCAGCCCATTCGTGACCAGGGCCAGTACTAGTCGTCTGGGGAAGTGCACCAAACTGTCCCAATTCGAGATGTTGCCCTGCAGGGCATTGCTACTCATTGCGCATCAGCTGTTCCTGACTCGAGGAGCCGAAGATGCCGATATAATATCCCAAGGGTCTGTCCTCTTTTGCCGGTCTCAACTTCTCAACACTTCAGAACCGCTTCATCTTAGATGGTCCTCTCGGCTACACGCAAGACCGCGACGTTCGGCAATCACTGAGAGAATGAGTTTGCAACTGCTGCTTGAGGAAGACCCCGATAAGCTGATCGCACTGCTCGAGTATGGGGCGACCTTTCCCGATTACCCCAAGAACTTCACCCTCCCTGGGTTGCTCGATCCCAACTATGTTCCACCGAATAAATCTCGCCCTCTTGAGGTGCTCTGCTACTGCCTCGCTGCCATTAGCACCATCGTTGTGTTTCTCCGACTATGGATTCGAAAGCGAGTGAAGGGGATGATGTTTGGATGGGATGACTGGCTGATTATTCCTGGCCAGGTACGTTGTTGTGGTACGGTGTCCGGTTCCCATACGACTAACGGGGCTTGTCAACTAGATCTTATCTCTGGGAACAATCATCGTTATGGTTTTGCTGATAAAAAAAGGTGGATCCGGACAGCATGTCTTTGATGTCTCTTATGACCAGATTAAAATGCTGCAATTTGTGGGAAGTCCCCGTCAAACCCTAAGAGGACCGTACTGACCATGACTCCTCATATTGAAGTTAGAATTCATAGGGGTGATGCTCTATTTCCACGCTATTTTCCTGATTCGGCTTTCCATCACGGCATTCCTATACCGACTGATGGGCGTGGCGTCCATGACCAAGCGAATACTTCTGCACAGTACTGTCGTGTTCCTCATCTTGGAGCTTATCATCCAAGTCTTCGCCTTTGTCTTCGCATGCAAGCCCATCTCGGCTGCCTGGGACATGGACGTTCGACTGGCTGGATTTAAGTCGATCAATCTGGCATTGGAGATATTCGTCTTAACCGTTATATATCTCGCTACGGACGTGTGGCTACTGGTTTTGCCTATCCACACCGTATGGTCTCTCCAACTTCCGCTTTGGACACGCATCGGCGTTACCTGGGTCTTCGCTTTTGGCGGCGTCGCCTGCGCCGGTGCGGTTGTGAAGACGATCTATGTTTATCCAGTGTTTCACTCGTGGGATCCATCTTGTAAGTCGGTCTCAGTCTGTCCCTGCTACCTAATCTTTTGATCAGGTACTCTACCTATAATTCGGGTCCAAGGGATTGGCTGCACTAGCGATATACAATCGCGTGTGGGAACAGAAGCGCTGACATCCACACAGGGAATGGCATCGGCTTCCAAATCGGCGCCGTGATCGAACTCGGGTTTGGCGCCATCAGCGCATCCATGCCGGCCATGAACCACATCTTGGTCAAAACCATCCCCACATCACTCAAATCCTGGATTAACGGCAAGAGCCGAAGCCAAAATCCCAGCACCGCCAACCGAAAGACAACCCCAGTGAACCAATCGTTCCGAGACGTCTTTTCACGTAACGGACCGAACGTGCGAGCTCTCAAAACCTATGACGATGAGCCCACGGAGGTCGAGTTCGACTTTGGGTGGGAGTCCCGGAGGAAGGGAACACAGTCGCAATGGATGGAGCCCGGTTATGAGGATTTGGACAAGCAGGCAGGACGTACGAATGACTTCCTTTCCAGCGTTTCGAGGTATCAACTGCTCACCATGTCGCAGGGCACCCGATGATTTCTATGCGTGGATTACCTGGATCACAAACTGGACGTTCGGATGCTAGCAGTGACTCCGTTTTGCCGTTGAATAAGGCTCGTTAGAAGACTTGACTACCTCCTAGTATTGAATTGCATTACCAGGGGGCTGTTGCTGATCTGAACTCCCGGAAATCATCTCCGGGTTTCTGCAAGTACTGAGAAGGATAGGATGCCTTCTGTTCAGCTATTCGAGTTCTCTCTGATAGAACGAGACGCGGGCTGATCTGCCGAACGAATCATCGGTATCGGCTATCGCAGCCCTTTCCACTCGGAACGATATCCATGCCGGCTAATATATAGGCCTACCCACCCAGAAGAACTCGACGTCCTATCCTTGACACACCCGAGCGAAATCTCCCGGTTCTGGAGGTTGACTGGCTTGTTCACAGCCCCAACGACTGAATCCAACCACAGCTCGTGCCGCTCTCAACCATTTCCCCGGTCGACAGCATTAGCAAGAGGGAAGAACCAGAGGGGTTACCGGGTGGATAACAACGTCTCCAGCGCCGTGGTGATGGGCATGCGAAAGGCTGGAGAAGAGGAGGTGGTTGGACAGGGGACCCCTAAACTACAGGACCGTCGGCAGGCGAATTTACACATGCTTGGCTTGGGATTACGATGACCCTTGCTTCAAGATTTACTATGTCGCGTATCCGCTTGGTCGAGGAGTTGCGTTTTCTAATTCCGTCTTCTGTGCGAGTGGGTTGATATGGTCCCCAAAGGCGGCAGTTGACGTGTGTCTCGTTTGCCTCAAATCCTCCACAGGCTTGGTGTCAGCGTGCGTAGCGCGTCCCGCCGAAATCTGACCGAAGAAACCTTGTTTAAGTAGGGACGCGCAACGCACGCTGACACAAGCCTGTGGAGGGTTTTAAGGCAAATATGAGTACGCTGTTCCTGGCGGCTCCTGAATAAGGAGGGTGTCCAGATCCTGTGGTGGCATGTCGGTCCGAGGGCTTCCATGCCGGCTCGGGATCTCATGATGCCTAGCTTCAAGATTCAAAATTGGCTGTGATATTCGCGAGCTGTTGGAGGTGGCGTGGTCTCTACAGTCTCTGTCTCAAATTGGACGTGTACTATTGCAATCGAAGTCCTTCGCAGTCTTGTCAGAATGGTACGGGAATCTTGCCGCAGCTTTAGGACCGGTAAACGATTAAGCTCGCATTTTGAGTAGACGTGATGGAGTAGGACGCGGGACGCCGTCATTTCCCTTTGCCCCCTTTGAATAGGGATGAATTTCCGAGTCTTGGAACCACGATGCGCCATGAAACACAAGTCGTCCTGCGTGAGGCATAAATGGTTTGGGACACATTCAAACTCTTTTCCCTATCATCCTACCTTATTTGTACTTGTTGAGTTCCATTCGGGCCTAGACTCCAAGTTGTCATCCGAACGGAACTGACAGGAAGTAGGCGTGGTTAGTGGTGCTTTCAGATCATCTTCGGGTCATCAGCAGTGCACATCAGCCGTGGAGACAGACTCAAGAAACGAAAACTGTGGCGATGCATTTACGTCTCATCCCGACATTTCACCCGACCGGCAGTTGACCTCCTGTTCACTGTTCGGGTATTGGAACGGACTGCACTCCAAGGCCACGTTTCTTGATCCAGAAACTGGTTTCCCAACGGTTGAAATGGTCGAGACGTTTGGATATGCTAATGTGGTGGTATCACAGCGTCTTACTCCGACGCATATCAGAGGCAAAACTGAGCAAACTTGCGTCTTGAACCTAGAGCAGTGGGACATGTATGGGCGGCAATGTGGCGAATGTGATAGGTGTGCGTATTCAACGGAACCATTGAATAATGAATTGAGTCGTTTCTTTGAAGCGAGCACGGATTCGAGTAACTTGGCAACATGATGACTGATGGATGATGGACTCTTCACTCTTGGGATGACGGCAATAGAATTAATAAAGGAGATCAGTCGCCACTTGTCTAGACTCCAAGTCCAAATCCAAGTTCCCAGTCCTAACTTCCCAAGCCCTTCGCATGTAACTCAAGCAGAAAGCGAGCATTTGTGCTAACCGGGCAAATGGTGGACACTCCTTGTGGAAGTGTGGAACGGAGGAGTAAGACTGTGTGCTAACTTCGAGAACAGGGAGGGCCCCGGCCAAATCCAATTTAAGAAACATTAAAAATAATTTCTGCACTCTTCTGCACCTAAAACCGGCCAGGGAATGTCTCCGACCCAACTCCGGCCTCCTGAACCGCTGATTGGTCCGATGGCCTGATATTCCAGGCGGCTACAATTCTCCTAGGTCACATCTGATCTGTCTCCACCATCTTCGTCTCCCTCTCTCACTCTCTCGAAACAAAGTCTACGGAAAGTCTCCAGCGGACGTATCGTTTACTCCAGACGTTCCTCTTTACTGGGTACCTAGTTCATCCACCATTTCCCCGATCCACCTAATGTCCCTCCTGAAGGCTAGGAATGCCTGAAGTATCTCCAAGAACCCTCGCCTCCTCAATTGCAACCTTCCAGTTCTCACCATGTCAGTGGCCGATCTCAGCGAATCTCTTCCTAGCCAAGACGTCGAACCGCTGCTGGTTGGTAAATGATACTTAATTATACTTGCCCAGTATCTTCCCAGTCCCTCCTCATTCCTTCTGGATGATTGAATCAATCACGCAAAGGGACCTCTCCCCCAATCCCCACTGATGTGCCCGCTGTCTCGTTATTTAGTCGCTAATAACTTCCTCATCCTTGTATTCCACCCATCGGTTCCTGATTTATGACCCTTAGTCGATCTCCATGCCCAAGGTGAAGCGGGTCGCCTTATAGCTCCTGCTTTCTCCGTCCATTTTGATCATCTTTGACCCTGCTTGCGACAGTCCTTCAATTCACTATTGCGACGATCCTACCACCCCAGCCTGGGTTGCACATCAGGCTTCCCATACCCCATCCGGCCTTGTTCATACGCCTTAGCGGAGCCTCACGTTGTCTGATCGCCACAGCAGGCGTTGTCCTTGCTTTGATCCCGGCACTTGACGGCACTTCATGGCCATGCTTTTCTTGCACGGCTTGCTGTGATCGTGGACTGTCATCTTGGCGGCCATACGAGCTTATCCCGAGCCAACCGTGGAATACGAGATCCTTCAGATTATCGACCCTCGACTGGCCTCGACTATCACCGGATCCCCTCCTTAGTCCTGACCCAGGCTGACACCTTCTAAGCACTTCATCTCGCATCTTTTGCCGATATAATACATGCCTTCCAGTATCCTGAGATCCTAACTCGGGACAATTGGCCCCCTCCCGCCAGTTTTCGTGTCACCTTCGGGAGGCTTCTGACCACGAATCTCCCGGATCGGTTTGGTCTAGCCTGTGGTTTCAGCTCAACCAGACCGTGTTGGCGGATCGGACCCTAGCGACGGGATTTGTCACGGACTCCAAATCAAGCGCCGCTTGCCTCAACGGCGCGTCTATTTTCGGATATGTTGGTTTACTCGCAGCCCACCGAGTCTCAGACAAAGTCACCATGTCGACCTCGACCCCAGCTCGCTCGACTTCAGATTCCAGTTCAAAACCCCCCGGTTCCCACACGCGATTCTGACATGAACGCCGCTGGGGCAGTGGAACTCGAAGCGGAGCAACGAGCCATGGCGACCGCATTGTCAATGCCGCCGAGTTTGGCAGGTTTGCCTCAACGTGACTGTGCCGGAGACTACCCGTATCCGGCTCTGGCGATGAGTCCGCGGGAACGACCAAGACGTCGCGAGAAACCGCATCTCTCGATCGTCACGACGCACTCGAGGTCGTTCGGCAAAGGGGCGAGTCTAAGGTTGGAAACTTTGTCGGCCATTTCACCCACCGTCCAAAACACCTATCGCAATGCATACGAACGGCATAGTAGGGATGTTATCAAAGAAGAGGAAAGCGAAAACGACATCGACGACCAACCCACCACAATCACCACTGGAGAGTTCAATAGAAAACCGACCCTTTCAATAAACACCTCTCCTCCCCGCCGTCGACCCAACCGACCCAACCTCTCCATCCATGCCCTTTCCCCACCCATCCACCCTTCCACCTCCCCCTTCCTCTCCCCCTCCACCACCACCCCCATCTCCGCCTACGTAACCGCACCCACCTCCCCCCTCCTCTCCGCCAAATCCCCGCACCCCATCCTCCCCTCTCCCACCCACCTCCGCATCGACCCGGCCCACCTCGCCGAAAAATTCCACGCCACCGCCCTCTCCCTCACCAGCCCCTCCACCCCCACCCCCCTCTCCACCCCCTCCCTCACCTCCACTCCCTCCACCGCATCCACCTTCTCCACCGCCTCCGATCACTCCCCATACGTCGTCGCCCCCGGCCTACGCTCCATCCTCGTCAACTCGCCGTTCCGCGGCCAAAAGCGCGCGGGGTTGTTGGTTAGCGCGCCGATATCGCCGGAGCAGAGCCCGGGGACGCAGGATGTGGTGAACGAGGGGGAGGGGACGGGGCGGAAGTGCGTGACGTTCCGCACTCCAATTGAGGAGGCGGTGGAGAACGTGGTGTATACGCTGTCGCATTTCTCGCTGTACGCGCCGGAGATGGAGGTGGAGCTGACGGTTTCCACGGAGTCGTTTGGCGGCTCAGAGACGCAAATAGACAGTACTATGGGCGGCACCACGGAGGGAGAGGTGGATGCCGCGGGTGATGCAGTGCCTCAGCCAATCAGCATCCCACATACGATCAACACCTCTACGGCTCCGATAACCCGTCCGACGCTCGGCCTTAACACCTCCACGACCCCGACAACTCGTCCGACGCTCGCTCTCAACACCTCCACGACCCAGGCAACCCGTCCCACCCTCGCCCTCACCACCTCCACCCCCTCAACAACCCGCCGGCCCCTCCCATCCCTCTCCCTCAACACCTCCACGACCACCCCCTCCTGCCCCTTCCCTCCCGCCGTCCAACTCCCTCTCCAAACTTCCACCCCCAATCTACCATCTCTCCAACCCGCTGCCCCGACCCCTGCAGCCGCCGACACCTCCCCCCCGGCCCCCTCCTACCCCACCACCCCCGTCGCGGGGCGCCGCAAGCGCGAACGCAACTGGGTGTGGACGCTCGGCCGCCTACCCGGGATGACGGCGGGTGGGGAGGCGGAGCCGCCACCGACGGGGCTGAGTTCGCCGGAGGGGGTGCTGTTTGCGGGGTTTGAGGGGAAGCGGGATGGGACGGAGGAGGAGGGGATTGGGAAGGACGGAGGAGAGTGCGAGAGAGGGTTGGAGGTTGGGGAGATAGTTCAGGGGATGGGTTGAGGAGTGACGGTTGGACGTAGGGCAATCGATTTGGGATGGATTTTGGCAATTGCATCAGCGAGTGGAGCGGGAGTATGGGATTGGTTGACGGTTGTCTTCCTTGATTGTATGATCGGTAGGCCGTGCCTGGTTTGCGACGCATTATTTGGGGTAATCCCCATTCCGAGATACCTATTTGCAAAAGGGAGTTTGAGTTCGGCGGTAGAGAAATGTGGACATGCAATGATACTAGAGGGTTTGGGTTCATTTTGTCGTCCGTTTGAAGGAGAGAGGTGAGGCGTTGCATGGTGGATTGGATGGATGGATGGGCCTGTGTGATAATTGTTCTTGTGTGTTATGATTAAGGAGAGCTAGAAATACATATCTCGCTTCTATCTTGTTATATTATATCAATGCTATTCGCTTGCTTGGCTAATGCTCCCACATGCATTCCCTATTGTTCAGGCCATGACTATGCAAGTCAAGATTATATGAACCTCCAATCCCAACCATCCTCTAACCATGAGCTAGCGGGGTCTTGAAGTCTCCCAGCCATACGGCATGATGTCTCAACAACGTGCAAACTTTCGGGGATGACCTTCGCATGAAGGGGTTGGATCCAGCCGCCAACAAAGCAACAACCAGGCTCTATGCGTAGATTCCACGGAGCAACTTTCCAAACACGCCTTTCAGCAGGTTCTCTGGCTCCTGCGCCGCGGCCAGCACGATGGCAGCGCTGCTCACGAAGGCGAGGCGTTCGCGCCATTGGTCCTATCGAACCCGTTAGCCCTTGTTTCCGCTGCGGTCTTGCTGAGAGAGCCGTAATTTGCGGTAGAGAATAGGAGAGAAAGGAGAGGGAAGTGAATAAACAATAGACCGAGGAAAATGAAGCGTGAGACACTAGGCATACCTTTTTCTCATACACCCTCCCGGTCAGACACACGCCCGCCCGCGGCCACACCCACAACGCCAACTCCCCCCTCCGCTCCTTCCGCTCCAACCAAATACTCCACCCGCACGCCAAACACCCCGCCGTGATCGCCATCCCCGCATCCCACATCTGCGGCGACACGATATCCTGCCGCCCACTCGCCATTCCCCATGCCTCCTCCCCCTCCGCAACGCCATCCACACGCACCAAGCTCGCCTCCATCCCTTCCTTCGACGCCACGAAGGACCGTCCGACAATCACCTGCAACACCGCGTTGACCGTCTGCCGCATCGCCACCGGCAACCGCGCCAGCACCTTCACTAATACCCCGTGTTTAGAAAACACCCGCGGCCCCACTCGCGTCCGCGCAAGACACACCGTATAATAAAACCCCGCGATGAACGCCCCAAGAAACACACTACTTCTCGCCGCCCCCATCGCCGCTCTCACCACCATGCCCAGAACCACCCGCACCTTCTGCCGCAGCGCCCTCCGTTTCAGCAACAGAGCGCGGGATTGATATAATCGCCGCGAACCCATTACGAGTTGTAGCGGGAAATACATCCGCATCGCGAAGCTCCACCCGGCGATGAACCGCCGCACCCCATGCGCCTCGCACGAGCGCACGAGGAACGGCACATCGCGAAGCGTGTGGATCGGCGCGCCGTCGCTGCGGACCGGGCGCACGCGGCCGGCGGACCCGTGGACGAGGCAGCAGGGTATCCCGCGCTCCCAGCGGTCGGAGCCAGGGACGCCGCCGTTGGTGGTGCCGAAGCCGCGGGGGTCGGTGGGGGAGCGGTCGAGGTTGGCGGGGTCGGCCCAGGTTGGGGGGAGAGCGAGGCGGGAGGCGAGCGGGGAGAGGACGGAGGAGTCGGGGAGGGGGAGGTCGGAGGCGTAGAGCCAGCGGCCCATGCGGGCGGAGCGGAGGACGGAGAGGATGGAGGGGTGAAGGTGGGCGGCGGAGGAAATCCAGGAGGCGTAGGAGCGGGGGAGGAGGGAGGGGGTGTACATCCAGGCGTGCATGAGGATGGCGGAGGAGAAGATGAAGAAGGTGGGGTATGTGGAGTGGGTGAGGGGGCGGGGGAGGCGGGGGGAGAGAGGGAGGGGGGTGGTGGTGGAGCGGAGGGAGATGGGGATGTGGAGGAGAGTGTGGATGGCGTGGGGAAGGAGGAAGAGGGTTAGGGGGACGGTGTACGAGTACATTAGGGTGGGAGGGAACATCATGGTGTCGGCTTTCTCGTTCGATGGATTGCCTCCATCGTTGTGCTCTCCTTTCTCAACATCTTTGTCAGATGCTTCCTCTGTCGATGATGATGCGAACTTGCTGTGGCCAAGCACCGCGGCAGACGATCGCCGTCCCCCGGAATTCAACAGCTCAAACGCCAAGAACGCTGAAATGGCTGATGATGCCAGTCGGGATACTATCCGTATCGAATGATGGCTTGCGGACTGCTGCTGCAGGCCGACTTTGCGACCACTTGAAGCCGATTGACATGTGCCAGACCGAGCTGCGCCCAGCAAGCTCAGGAGAATTGTGTAAAGGGGTTCTTCCAGCACCTTTGACCCGCCGACCAGGACAGCGCAGAAGGCTGGAAACCGTTGAGGGCCAGCTGCATTCCGGAGGGCTAGGGCACCCTACGTTTCACCGCAATAGTAAGCATCTGACTGGCCTGACTTGAATATGCCACGAAAATAGCACATCCAAAAAGCACATGGCAAATTGAGATAGGCGACTCGGCAAGAGGGACGATCTTGGGGTTCAATTGTTAGGGACTGGGGTTCTTCGTCGATGTAGCTGCCCCAGATATCGGACGAATTCGGAAATCCTTGGTCCTGATCTGGGGAAGCCTAGAAGTGCCATGCTCATTGTTCAATAGTGACTGGTCCAGCTGACAGGAATCATAGAAATGACGTCTTTGGCTTGTCGAGTTTAGAATGACTGGCTTACGCTAGTCGTCGACCGAGCAATGCTAACAGGCAAGCTTCGTGTGAAGCTCCCGCTTATGCAGGGGGAGGATATCGGTGATCCTCAACTCTCGGACTTTCATATGACAGTGACGTTTTCAGGGTCACTTTACAAGAATAGTGCAGATGGACTCAACGAGGACGCGATCATTTGGCTTTTTCAACTGTATGTTCCGAGACGTTGAGAAATTGAAAAAACGATGAAACAGAACGACGAAGGAAATGTTCACGGGCTGAACGGAAAGCTAAACTCACTTTGGCAAGGGACGTCGCCCAGGAGGATCTTCCTTGAAACAGTGCTAGAATCACTCCTAGAATTTTGGGACCTGCGGTGGAAGCATATCCAAGGCTGTATGCTCGAAGAAGACTAAACACGGCCACAGAGCTACGGTCAGTCTCTGTCCTTTGAGGAAGATATGCTTAAAGGGGGGAATTGGAATGAAACCCAAGCCTAGACTGGGATTTCCTGCTTCCACAACCATGCGGTATCTGCCATGAATATAATAGATCATTAAGGCGTCAAGGCGCCGACATGACATGCTGAAACATCTCGAGTCTGGAACGGAGCGCTGAGTGAGACATACGGTTTGAGCGTCGCTGATAATCCGGGGTTGGCGATCCTCGCCGTTCTGGTCATCGACCCCTTCCCACGCATGTCGAGGATGTCGCCTGCAAGAGGGCGGGGGACTGCAGAGACTAGAGAGGGAGAACGCGTTCCGTGGGGATATGAGAATGAATAGAAGAGCGGTAAGTGATTGACTTCCCCACGGGGTCGGAAGAGTCAACGGCAGGGACGGGTAGGAGCGAGCGAGGGGATGGACTGTGGTCTCGACTCTCGACCTCGTGGCTGCTCGGAGAACGGAACAGCTGAGCCAGGCCACTTTAATCGTGCATCATGAATTCAAAATGGAATACTATCTGGAGGATTCGGGAATCAGGATGTTGGGGTACGGTACGTACCACGCGCACGTCAAAGGAGATGTAGCGTGTGGACTGTGGCGTCGTGGATAAGCGGGTAGGACGAGATCGTCAGATGGAAGCAGTGGCATCAACCTATCAGGTGGGCGGCAGTTACTTCCCCCACTAGCTGCCACTGTTTCAAAGCCGTCCCTCGTGCTCGGATGTCGGAACAAGTCGCGAACCCGTGACGGACAGGAATGTTCGACAGTCGATCGGCCCTACAAAGGGGAAAGTTCAAAAGCCCCCAACGCAAGCGGATTTTTTTGCGCCGCTAACTTCGATGGACGGCGATGATCGACTGGAAAGGGGGAACGCGGAATGCTGGAGGTAGGTCGAGCCGAACAGTGGCGTTGTTAGTGATTAATCCGACTATTGTTTCAATGATCGATCTGGTCATCGTTCCGAATTGGATGGAAATGGAGGTTGGTATCCGCCTGTTAAGCTTTGCGCATGGCGGGGTGAACCAACTGGATTACGAGAAACGCTGTCGAGTGTCGTCTCGCTGACCAGGGGGAGTTTCGGATGCTGAATGCTCCTTGTTCCCGGTCGAAAAGTTGGTCGTGTGGGATGCCAGGTTCATGCTAGCGATCCAGGATGGATAAGCCCTGTCGCTCAATTTCAAACCCCAGATGAGATTGGTCGACGCGAGGCACGTCTATGGAATCCTAGGCGGGGGACGAGGATGCGACTATGCGCGCCACCAGTAGAGGGTTCCAGGACAAGCCACATCAATGCACTTCTGGCCATTTGTCTTAGATGTGGACGGGATGACCTCACGATTTCATCGGTTTGCAGCATCACTCGGACGGATTCTCGGATCCGTAGATCGCGAGTCAATATCAATGCATAAACCGGCCGGATGGCACATAAAACAATGATCCGAACTGCAACTGTCAACTCCAAGTTGCGCAAGCGGGGGCGAAGAGCAGAGCATTTCACACTTTGAGCAAGTTAGCTGCAGGAAATTGGGATTTGCAAAACTTCGAATGAGGCGCAGTAGAACCATTCGAAATGCCCGAAATGGCCATGCGGTAAATTACATAGTACATCGAATATGTCAAACGGCGTTCACGAATGAGGCTGAGAATTGGAAACGGACGTCGGGCCTGTTTGAGCCTTCGTCTGTCAGGTCCCGCTTTGTGGGAGGTTGCGGGCAGAGCAGGAGTGGGCTCGAGCGATGGGGACCAGACCCTACCGCCGAAAGGAGTAGCGAATTCGGGAGACCGCCGAAGGACCGGGAATAACAGTGGCAGAGGGGGATAGTTCGTCGTCGAGAGTAGATTAGGGCGATATGGTCATATGTGCGATGGTCATATGGCGGACAGGAGGCTAGATTCTAGAGGGGTGGGTGGCGGACTGGCGATACGTACCAAGTCCAAGTGTCCAAGACCAACTGCCGCGACTCCTTGGAGCTATTCAGGAGTCGATCAGTCGCTCAGGCCGACCATAAAATTCGGATTTCCGAGCTCGGTATGCCAATTCAAGGAGGGTTGGCATATGTGGCTTGCAATGTGACGTCTTCGGCTCTAAGCAGGTACCGATCCTGGAGAGACTCGTAATCCGACAGTACGTAGTAGGAGGCAGTAGTAGTAGCCATTAGTGTGCTCCTGTGGTCTTGGGGAGAGTGAGAGCGAGGGAGATATCAAGATGTTCGCATGAGATGGACTGCCAGCAAATTGACATGTGAAGGTCCGAAGCCGTTGGTTTCACTCTGCGTCTCTACGTTCCTCACTTCCACAACTGCTCCCATTTTCACGCCAACACTAACACTAACGCCATCTTTCTCCTCCTCCTCCAATCATCACCATCGCTATCCCCAGATCCCTCCCAAATCTCTCTCTAGCTGTCCAACATCCAAGCCATCCTATCGGCTGTCGCAACCTCTCCCTCGCGCAATCTTGCTGCATCAGTGCTATCGTCGGATCGTCTGCAGACTCCCTCCCGGCTACCACCCTCCGTTCAACCTGCCGTCAACCGTGATCCCGTTCCCCAGGATTCCGGCACGAGTCCCGTTGGATACTGGATAGACTCCCTGATGGAGTGACTGGGTACTCCACGTTCCACTTACCCGCAGGCCGCCGTAGTGTAGCACTGTGCCCTACCGGTAATCTTGGGGTTCGCTTGGGGGTTCAAGCAACCAGCGGGTTAGATGAGTTAGATCCCTCCATCTGCTCGACCTGCACCACCGGAGTTGGAATTCGACTCCACGTCCGTTGAAAAGACGTGGACTCTGGAGTTGAACCTGGAGGTTGAACCTGGCGCATCATTATTACTTGGTAGTTGGGACCCCCAGTCAAAAAGACGACATCCATCCAGGTTTATCATCATTCATTCACGCACTCTTGACACTCACTTTCTCTCTCACCCTCCCCCTCCGTCCATCTCTCCCTTTCACAACTTGTCTCGGACTCGGACTCGACACGGTTCACAGGTCAGATATTCATTCACTCATTCTTCCTCTCACTTGCCACTCAAACCCAACCGTCTGAATCGTTTCATCTGCCTCGACCTAATATCCTATCTATTGTCTCTCCCGCTTCATGCTCACTAGCCGCCACCCTCCCCACTACCGGTACCCCAAGTCCCCAATTCACCACACTATCGCAATATCGGTGGCCTAAGGCGACCATTTGCTACGACCTCAACTCTCTCACTTCCACTCCTCTCACCGAATTCCTCCACCTTTCTCTCTCTTTCCCCACGACCGACCAAATGAATGATGTACTCCCGGCTAGTTTTGGCCGTGGTGACGATTTCTTCGGGTTAAACCACCATCAAAGGACTTCGCCATTTGGCAACTTACCCAAGTCTCTGGACACCCGGTCGAGCGGAAGATCCAGACAGCCCAAAATGGCGGATGAGGGTCAATTCTCCGGCGATAATAACAATAGCTCGATGTTTGGATGTAAGTTCCACCCCGCATTCTCTCTCCGGTCTCCTTGTCCCCTGGTCAATATACCGGTATTGTGTGGCTCGACTGATCATGCTAGACTACTCCGCTCCTCCGCCGACCGGCTACCATGAATCCTATCCTGAAGCGCCCGAAATGATTCCCGGGCCTCCGCTCCTAAACAACGGAGAGGCGCACTTCATCGAGAGCTTTCTCGAAAACCCCGGCGCTAACTACGGCAACAATGACACGCCGCAACTCGGAAACATGAATTTCGACAAGAATGACTACTCGTGGCTCATGTCGGAGCGTCCCCCCACGATCCAGGGCGTCGCTGGAGAACCCTCCACATCACAAGCCTTCTCTAGTCTCTCACATGCACATGCTCCGATTCCCGACTTTACTACGCTGGATGATTCCAATTTAATCGCCATGGGTGCAGAAGACGACTTCTTCAGCGTGGCCTCGTTCATGAACAACGCAAACCCTTTCAGCACCTTGATGGGAAGCGACGCGCATCATCAGCATCTACACCACCATCACCATCGCGATTCGCTTTCGGATCACTCGAGCCTGGGGCAAGCCGATCCTATGTCTGCCATGGACAATCAACAGATTGATATTGTTCCTTCCTCGATCTCCCCTAATTTCGTCGCCCCACCCATCCCCGCACTGGACACTGCAACGCCCGGAATCGAGTCCAACGGAGTTTCGCGAGCCCCCACTCCAACCATTCAGCGTGTTTTCGGCCTCATCCCCCTCTCTCCGGTTCAGACCTCCCCCGAGTTCCGCGATTCCGTGGCCTTGAACAGCATGCGCCGCCCCCGTCAACACAACCACAATCCCCCCGCGGACGCCGCCCATAACGAGAACACCCGACTCTATCGCTTCGGATCCGACTCCCACTTCAGCACGACCGGCTTCATCCCGCCGGCCGGCCAGGAGACCGAAGAAGTCTTCACCAACCGCTTCATGAGCACCATGAACGCCATCCGGCCCGAAACCGGCGCCGACACTCGCCCCTCCACCCCACCCAATGGCACCCATCCCACCGCCAACGGGAACGGCAACGGCCCCATCCCCGCCTGGGCCGGCACCTTCATCGAATCCGACTCGGAATCCAACAACGACCGCCCCCGCAAACGCCGCCGCGCCACCGCCGACCCGTCCGAGTCCTCCGACCGCAAACCCGCCCTCCACCTACGCACCGCCCTCAACCCACGCAAGCCTTCCCTCGCCTCCGCCTCCGGCCAATCCCCCACCTCCGCCACCACCAAGCGCCGTCGCTCCGACGTGTCCGGCGGCGTCGACGCGCAGCGCACGCCGGCGAAGACGCCGCGCGAGAACCTCAGCGACGCGCAGAAGCGGAACAATCACATCATGTCGGAGCAGAAGCGGCGGAATCTGATCAAGATGGGGTTCGACGAGCTGCATCTGCTGGTGCCGGAGCTGCGAGGGGGCGGGTTCAGTAAGAGCAGCGTGTTAATGGAGTCGGCGATTTTTCTGGAGAAGTTGGTGGTAGGGAATCGGGAGTTGCGGGAGATGACGGAGCGTGCGAGAGGTTGATGTGGAGACGCGAATAGACGAATGAGATATGGATACGGACAGTCGAAATGATCGGATCGCTATAGGCAGTGCTCACTGTCTATCGGTGACTATGAGAGATGGGAGGCAACCTGACACGGCCACGCGGGCTACTGAACAATGGTGTTCAGTCTCTTTTCCCCGGGAAATTAATTCTGCAAGATCTCCCCGTTTTTCTTCTGTTCAGTTTTTTTCCTTCCCCAACCGATACTATCCCCGTCACGATGAATGAGGACCACGAGACATTGTTCTTTGTCACGAGCGAAAGATTTCCCCGGCAGCGAGCGCCCGACAAACGGCTGGATCATGAACATCCTGGGTACATACCATTGCCGTCGTACATACATCACGGACCACACGCGGTTAGGCACCTCCTTATTCTCCTCCGGACGACGATCACGTACCCAAACCCTTCGACCGGACTTGGATACACAGCCCCTTCTCTTCTCGAGTGTCGACACACACGACCCGATCTCACACCACCTTTATGTTTTTCCGTTTCTCATCAAAAGCGCATGTCTGGATATCAACGAACGAACGGTTGGATGGATGTGGTACCCGGGGAATGGATTATGGACTTCACGGTCATTCACGTATGGATGGGATCGATGGAATGCGATCACCCCTTGCCCTATCTTCGTCTTCCTCTATCGTCATCAAACCTGACTAGCTCGGGATATCCAACTCGCCATCCATCTTGCGATGGTAGAGCGGGGGTTCTCGAAGCCAGCGGTCGACGAATGATCAACGGCACGGCATTATTTATCGGAATGGGTTCCGGCCAATGGATGAACTCACGCACTACCTCCTCGGCTCCTCAACACGGTGTTGCGCATCTCCGCCGTGTGTCGTCGGTCGTACACATATATGGATGCTCTTCTCAATGCTACTCCGACCGATGATTCGCCATGAGCCATCCCCACTCGGATCATCGGAGTTGTCGCCGTTATGGACCGCGATGCTCAATAGTGCAGTCGAGGGATATATTACGGATGGAGGGAATGGAATGGATGGGATGGGATAGTGGTATATGGGGCTATGGGCAGGCACATAGCACCGCAACAATGCAAACATTTCTACAACCTTTTTCGAGCCCATCTGACTCATCATATCATCCCGTGATTTTACCCATCCACTCACGCAATGAATTCCAAGCAAGAAACTCGAGTTGTGATCAAAATCTCATGATATCCCATTCTCTCGTCCGCGAACTCCAAGCTACGCACGGTAGCTACAGTGCGCAGGTAAGTAAAAATAAGTACAGTAGGCACCGTTGCGACCCTTCTCAAAGCACCAAGGTATTAAAAAGAAAACCGCCCCAATCACCCAAAACTCCAGATGCTCGCGTGTGTTCCTGTTGGCGGGACGCGCCAAGAAGCCAGTTTTATGAGGAAAAACAGGAAGAGAAAGAGATAGAATTAGGAGAGGGGAAGAAGAGACGAAGGAGAGGAAAGGAGGTGGACGGAAGGGGATAAGAGGATCTCCCGGGACTATATGATACACCTGCATGCAGTCGATACCACCGTCCATACCCCATCCATCGAATTTATCCATCCATCGAAACTCCGTTCATCCGTTCATCCATCCCATCCACCCTCGCCAAGCCAATTCAGTCCACGCGATTGGTAGCCGACTCCCAAAATCCAAAAGAGCATGCAAGTGAGCAAACAAGTCCGCGAGGAAGCGAGCAAGAAAGCAGCCGTGCACCCATGCACCGGATAGATAGATACCGGGTGGCAGGTCGGAAATCAGGAATGGGATAGGCGGGATGACGGAAAAGGGAGGAACCCGCTAAGTAACGTAGGTCGTGGACCGCGATGGACGGGAGGAGTCGGAGGAGGTGGTTAGATTCGGACGAGTGTAGGGTGGGATGGTTAGGATGGATCGAAGGATGGAAATTGGGCGACGAACGCGACGTTGAGGAGGAGGGAAGGAGAGGAGATCGTGGACGGGCGATGAATGGATGGGTGGATGGATGGATGAATGAACGACGCCAGGTCGCAGGATGTCGTCGTGGGTTGATTCTATCGGTCGATATGTGGCCTGCACTTGCTGCCCTCCTGCTCTCTGGCGTCCTCAGCTCCATCTTTTACTCCAATCTTAGATCGCCCAACCGCCCTTCTTCAACACATCTCCTTATTCCATCCCACTCTTTCAACGCACGCACGCACGGATAGGCGCACCGCGGATGCTCGTGTCTTCTGGGTTCGCGGGTGGAATTCGTTCAAGCTCGTCTACATCGGTACAGGTCCTCCGTTCCAATCCAATCCCCAAGATCAAAACGCTCGGAATATCGTCATTAACTCCTCTTCTTGCGCTGCCGCACGTTTTCCATCCTCTCTCAAACCGCCGCATCTCATTCGTCTACCGCATCACCGCCACCATCGTAGCGCCCATCCATCCAGGGGCCCAATTTCATCGCCCTATCCCGCCTTCTGCCTCTTCACCCCACCTACCCTCGGACTCTGCTTCACCTTCCCCGCCCCGTTCACCCCGGGCCCCTCATCATCGTCCCCCTTCACCGTACTCCGCCTTCTCTTCCCCGCCACGACGTTCGGGCTCGTATTCGCGCTCGCGCCGCTGACAGTGGCGCTGCCGCCGCTCTGCTGGCTGAGCTGGGGGAGCAGGCCGGGGGCCTGGGCGGGCGAGGCGACGGGGCCGCCGACGGTGGCGGCGTTGAGGTTGACGGGGTGGGGGGAGCCACCGTTGGGGATGGGTTGGTTGGTGAGGTGGGAGGACATGTTGATGAAGTTGGCGTGGTGTTGGAGAGAGGGGTTGCGAGGGGGCTGTTGGGGTTGGGGTTGTTGGGGGGTGGGGAAGGAGGAGGGGTGCGGGGGGACCATGGGTTGGGGTTGTTGGTGAGTGGGGGGATGGGGGGGTTGAGGTTGCATTTGAAGGTGGGGCCCGGGGGGGGTTGGGAGGGGGGGAGAGAGAGGATGGAGGAGGATTGGGAGTTGAAGGTTTGGACGACGTTGTCGAGGGCTTGGGGGAGGGTGAGTTCGGGGTGGTCTTTGGCGTAGTACATTAGGGGTTTGAGGTGGGCGAGGGTTTCGTTGATCTAGGAAGGGTTAAATGACTGGATAGAAAACTTCAGTGGAGGACTCACTTCTAGGAAATTTATCATAGCCTCCGTAGTGCCATAGTTGTGGATTCCGGAGTCGGGGAGGTCGGATTGCGTGATTGATGGCGGCGGAGGGGGCTCTTGATTCTTATTTCTCTGGTTTTGCGCCTTCTTGCTCATGCGCGGGGACGGCTTCTGGACTTGCGTCGGCGAGGGTTTGTTGAACAAGCTCTCGATTTGTCCTCGCGGCAGAAACTGGCTGTGTTTCTCGACGGCGATCTCGAGCGCCTCGATTTTTTGACTTTGCGAGAATAACGCACGCAGTGTCCCCGTGCAAACCAGCTGCAAGCAGGTTAGTGTGACCCCACCGCTATCTCGGAATCAACATACCAGAGTTCCATTGCGGAACGTGTAGAGGAATTTGGCTCGACTGGACTCGACCGAAGATAACCCACCTCCCAGATCACGAGTTGAGGTGCCTTCCAGAATGATTTGGATCTGATCGATGCCACTATCATACTGGACGAGGAAATATCGTGGTAGCGAGCTATGCTGGATATCGAACTGTTTCGTGTGATGGTCGCTCATATCGCTTAGGATGTGACGTAATGTTCCTTCGTCGGAGAAGAACTGAGCCACGAATTGTCTCCAGTGAGCGATGTTGTTTTCCTTTTCTCGGGCCTAGAATTTGTCAGCATGCTTGTGATCCGCGAGTGTAGGCATACTCACGTTGAAACGTCCCAGGTTGTCCGCGAACTGCATGAGAATGAGGATGGGAGCACCGCTCATGCTCA
This sequence comes from Eremomyces bilateralis CBS 781.70, assembly GCF_010015585.1. NCBI lineage: Eukaryota > Fungi > Ascomycota > Dothideomycetes > Eremomycetales > Eremomycetaceae > Eremomyces > Eremomyces bilateralis. Next base: position 202,986 of record NW_022985096.1, on the reverse strand, counting down.
TGCTCATCTTCTGGCTATTTAAGGCTGCCTGCCGCCGTTGTTGCATCAGCGCCTGCTGCTGTGGTGTCAACTGTGGCATGCCGGGCCGCATCTGAGGTTGTTGCATGTTCGGTTGCATGTTCGGTTGCACGTTCGGTTGCTGTATATTCGGCTTTTGAGGTTGCTGGGGATTAGCCGGGCTCTGCTGCGGTCCCTGTGGTTGATTTGGCGGCTGTGGTCCAGGTTGACCCTGTGGTCCAGGTTGTGGTTGTGGATGTTGGCCTGGGGGCTTCGGAGGAGGTTGCGGCCCTTGTTGGCCCTCTTGTCCATGGCTGCTCATTTGAGACTGCGGTCTCACCGGCACCTGTTGCATCTGGCCTTGCTGCTGCTGCTGCTGCTGTTGTTGTTGTTGTTGATGAGGTTGTGGCATCGGTTGACCTTGGTTGCTTTGCTGCGAGGGTGCATGCTGCATTGCTACTTGTTGGGCCATTTGTTGTTGTTGTTGCTGTTGTCGTTGATTTTGCATCGCTTGTTCCCGCATCGCCATCAGTCTTTGTTGCTGCATCTGTTGTTGGAGGTTTGGCGTCAACTGGGGCATGCCACCAGGACCTGAAGCAGCAAGATGTTGTTGCATCGCACCCATATTCCCCTGCTGGAATCCCATCGGCATATTCCCTGGCTGATTTGCTTGGGCCTGGAGCAACTGTTGCTGCCGCTGGAACAATTGCTGCTGTTGTTGTTGTTGCTGATGCTGGATCTGAGCCGCCATCTGGGGATTTGTTGCGGCCACTATGTCTAGTCAGCACCACTATACGTCGGCATATATGGACAAGGACCATGGTATATACGAGACACGACTTACTTTGCTGTAACTGTTGCTGGTGAAACATCGGGTTTTGAGGTGTGAGATGTGATAGAGCATGCTGACTCGGTGCTCCAGGTCCTACACCGCCCATACCAGGCTGCATACCTCCCATCATCGGTCCCGGCTGCGTGACATGCGGGCCATTCGGACCCGAGACCCCTTGATGCATATGCATCTGCTGTCCCATCGGATGTCCCTGCTGAGGATGGCCCGGTTGTCCGTGAGGCATGCCCGGATGTTGCATCCCGCCATGTTGCGGCGCGTACGGTGGCATCGCGACCTGCATCTTGGGTGCGCTTCGAGCGCTCAACTACCTCGCGACGTGCTTCCACTCCCACACGTCCGATCTCGACGCCAAGTCCTGGACCTGCTCGCGGACAGGCGACTCGGCTGCTCCTGCGCTGTCGACGTTGCTAAACCGTCGATCCGACGGTGAGGGTATCGGGGCCAAAAAATTCGAATGGGTATCTGGGCTTTTGTACATATGTAACGTATGAATGGCTAAATGTATTCGCCCCAAGGTTTGAAAGCGGTCAGTATCGTTTCGCTCCAGGGCCGACCGCAAGATTCTGGCGTCACGTAAATGAAGGCGGAAAAACTGGCTAGATCGTTCCACGAACGCTGGCAGCGCGAGAAAGGATGGTCGTCGAATGCAGAACGATGCGACGGCGGTGAGGAAGCCACAGAGTAGGCCACGCGATTTCGTTCCAATGGCGGTTCGGGGATCAACAGCGCCAGTCCTCCACAACGGGCGATGGGACCACGCGCGACGTAACTAAATCCAGATATATGCGAAAGGGATCGAAGAGGAGGAACGGCGACCGGACGGCGACGCAGAGGTGGCAAAGCGGCCTATCGGAAGGCGATCGGACGGCGGATGGACGAAGAGGAGCCGTTAGGAGGGTGTCGCGACAGCAGCGCAATTGGGGATCGGGGCCGGCGCCATGGGCTATGCGTCGCTGGGGAAGGGCATGGTGGAAGGGGAGTCGAGAGGGAATGGGAGGAGGAAAGAGATGGGGAAGAGGATGGTGGAGGATTTCGGTATCACGGCGAGATGGGATGGGTGGTGGAGAGGTAGATACGGGACTAGATGAGGTGTGGTGCTGGGAGAGCGTGAGGTGCGAGGCGTGAGGTGCGAGAGGCGTGAGAGTTGCAGCGGACGGCGGAAGACGGGGGACGGGGGGCGGCGACTGGGCGAGAGACGGACGGAGAGAGTCACCTGCAACGACTGCAAAGGGCTAGATTTGGTTGAAAACCGTCAGAAACATGACAATGCTCCCAGCCATCCAATCGAGTCCATAACGCTAGGCTGTTTAGAGCCTGCTTCTCTATGAATTGGCCTCGATTAGGCGTGTTTCATACAACGATACAAAACAATGTACTACTAGCGCATGCCAAGCCGTTGTAATTTTCGGCTCGGCTTATCCTTATCCCGAAGACGTCTGCAATTTTCCAACCGCCTTAAAACTTCACTTCGGCGAAGTTTCTCTTCCTCTTTCACTGCGTCCCTTCTAACTTCCAACCATTCAATTGGCGATCTGTTAATGTTATGCGATCGATTTCTGCACTAATCACGCCTTCTATTATGATATGTCGGAATCCGGACTGGATTGCTCCGTTGGCTGGTCGTCCAAATCTGATATATCAACATCCAGTCCTGCATTGATCTCTCACACCAAAGGTACGTTCCCGCTCTCCCATTCCCTCTCCCTCCATACCACCGTGTTCGAATGATGAAAGCAACTTATTGTCTTCAATCCCGGCCGACTCGACCATGACGATAGCCTTCGGGAGCCTTCGCCGGCGCCTGTTACTTGCCAGTAAATCTTTGTCTGACTCCTACACGAGCAACCGTCTTATTTCATGAACGTCTGGGGTTTCAGATGGCTAATTTGGTTCTTGGAATAGGTTTGCCGTTAGACACTTCGACTAAGGATAATAAGAGGGAGAGAGGATGCATATGGATGGGGTTTGGAGGACGGCGCCCGAGGGGGGGAGAATGGCGAGTGGGTCACGTAGCAAATCAAGTTTAAAAAATAAAATATACCCTTCCCAAAAATTGCTGAGCAGCCTTGCGGTCCAATTCTATGTGGTACTCCTCAGATCATTTGCAAGTGAGCTGGTCCAAATGAAAAGTCTATCACTTGCGATTCCACAAAAGAGGCACGGTTCGAAAATGTCTGTAAAATACATACATGAAGTCACCAAAGATTGTCTACAAGCCTGGTTCAACGCCACCATGAGATCATGCTTAGTACCAACCACCCTCTATCAAAAGTTTCCAACTGTCCACCACATCTTCTACGCTGACACCGTCACGAACTGGTCCACGACAACGGTCGTGTACGCCGTCACCGTCACCGTCACCACGTCACCGTCAACCGCGGCAGGCTCAACAGGACCCTGGCTCGGCGCCGGCGCAGCATTGCCCTGTGCCGGCTCGACATTGCTCGGCGCAGGCTCGAAGTACTGCGATGACGATGGCGCCGGCAACGCGGCCGGCTGCTCTCCTCCTTGCGATCCGGATCCCGATCCCGCATCCGCAGTCGGCGATGCCGCAGCCGAGGACTGCGAACCCGCCACTGGCGCTTTCGCAACTGGAGTAGCAGAGGGTGCGCCCGCACCGACGATCGGCTCGCCGGAGCCCCAGAACTTGGGGGAGATGGTGCGCTTCTGCGGGGTGAGGACGTTTCCGGCGTTGGGGGGCCCGTTGAAGTTCTTGTTCTCGCAGAGGTCGCCGAGCGTCTTGCAGTAATCGCCCCAGATTTCGCAGCCGTGGCCGCCGGTAGGGCCGGCGGTGTCCCAGCAGACGTCGTTCTGGTCCCAGCAGTTCTGGGCAGAGGCCCAGCAGCCGTCCTGGGTGTTGTAGGTGGGGACCTCCTTGCCGCACCAGTTGTTGTTTTCGAGGATGCAGTCAGAGGGGAGGAGGCCGGTGGTTTGGACGGAGGAGGTGGAGGCCGTGGAGTCGCCGGGGACGAGCTCGACGATGGGTGGTCCGGGAATCGGGTAGGGGAGGTCCATGCTGGGGTATTTATAGAGGTCGTAGGCGACGCCGGGATCAGAGGTGGAGACCCAGCCGGGGATGCTGACGGTGTCTTTCGCGACGAGGTTGCCGGTAGATTCGAGGTGCACTTGGGCGCAGCCGGTGAAGAATTGCGGGTCGCCTTGGTTGGCGTTGTGCAGCGCGAGGATCTCGGGGCGGAACAGGTAGTCGCCGCCTTGGAGGCCTTGGGGGAGAGTCACCGAGAGGAGGCCACCAGATTCGATGAAGCGCTCGTTACACCATTTTCCGGAGGACTCATCGTAGCCGTCCTCCCAGAGCTTGAACCAACCGGGACCGACACCTAATGGCAGTGAGAAACAGGACGAGCGTCTTGTTGTTAGTGTACATACCTTGATCCTCGATGGCGGAGTCAACTTTCTTGGCATAGATAGCGCATGGTCCATAATGTCCAACGGCGATAGGACCGTCACCACCGGTATTCGTCACATCGGGCATGTTTGAGCGGCACTCGAAAGAAAGCGTATCGCCATCCTTGACGGGAGCAGTTCGGGAAACACCATTCTTTCCGTTCACGTTGCAGGCTACATCCTCGCTGGTAGGGCTGACTGGGAAGTTGGCCTCCTTAAGGATGTTTGACATTCGCATGGCCGTTCCGTCACCCTATGGCTACGGTAAGCAACGAACAGAGAGGGAGCAATTCTCAACATACCACAGAGACACCATTGACATAGAACCCAGTCCATCCACAATGGGCATGGGCACCAGCAGCGGCCATAGCCAAAACGAGTCCGGTTCTAGCAATCATTTTGCTTGGATATGAAGGTCAAAAAGACGGTGTTTTGGAAGGATATCGAGGACGGGTGGCTTGTTCTACAAGCGATCGGCGTCGGGCTTGTCTTGAAGGAATACCGATGATATGTCAAATGGACTGGCCACGACAAACAAGCAGGTCAGTGGTGATATGCACACAACGGAAAAGGAGTGATCCGAAGGGAGTATCGACACGAAAATGAGAGGCAGTAGTTGGAGCACGAAAAATGACGTGAAAGGTAGAGAGTGAACAAAGACGACCAATGTGCCAGCCAGGGACACTTCGACAAACTGCACAAAGAATGAATGACAAGGACAGGTTAAAAGAAGGAAAACCCCTCGTGGACTCGGTGAGGATCGTCTGGAGCTTAAGAGAGGATCGTCTGGTTCACCAGGAGAGGTCCAGGGATGGGGGTGCGCATCACTACTGTGGAGCGCTGCTAATGGTTGAAGATTAGTAGATTACAGGCACATGGTGGCGCTGAAGCCATTCCTCCGATTACGATGCCTGTCAGCGCAGGATCTTCATCACATCCAGCTCCTTCGGGTTGACTGGGAGCTGCTGATACCATCTGGACTCGAATGCTTCTTCACGTTGATCAGTTGATTCGTTTCGACGTCCTTCGGTACAACCATCACTGTGTAACGGGACAGAGTCGACGTATCACCGAAGGACAGAGACTCGATTTCCGGTCTTCATCACCGTGGGAAGCGAACTCAGCGACTCGCGGAACCCCCAACGACCGGGCAACACCCCCAGCTCTTTAAGCATGTTCGAAACTTTGAATTGAGCTACACCAATCATCGACAAATATCGTAAATTGTTCCTGCGCCAGACCGGGCTCCTGGATCCTGCTGGAAGCGCCAGGGGGACGAAAAAAGCAACCTGTTTCGCGGGCGACCATCGAGATGACCGGACGACGGGAGTCGGGAGGGGGAAAGGCCTTAGGCCCAGGCGGCTGACGTGCACGGATGCGTGGCTCCGCTGAGTCCGCCGATTTGAAACCTCCACCTTCTCCTGGCTCATCAAACGGCTCGAAATCGAGCTGGCTCCCTCATTTCATCATTGGCCTCGCCAAAAACAAATCTTAGTTGAACATGGAATATTTCGGCAAATCTCCGAGATCTGGATTCTGGATGTGAGATTTCGGTTGAGGATTTGGGAAACCACCACTCCACAAGGCTCTGATACGGAGATTCGATGAGTTGAAGATTGAAATGAAGAGGCTCCGCCACTCCGCATTCCGCAGGTCTCAGTCCAGCCGCAATTTTAATGATTCAATCTCCTCATTTAGTAGCAATGCGACACACCATCCGTGCTCTCATCACACGAAGCTGCTAAGTACTAGGTACTAGTCAGATCAATTTTAAGATAACTAGTGAGTAGGTAGTCAGATAAGATGACGGTGTTAGCAATTGGGAATTGGCAGCTGAGCTCGGTTTGTTTTATGTTTTGTTGTTTGCTCATTGCTCGTTCATTCATTCAATTGTGAATTAGAGGATTTGTTGTTAATGCCTTGATGCCTCATGCAGATGTTCCTCAGTAGCGGAACTTGCAGGGACCAATCAACCGTTGATCTACCGTTGATCCACCGTTGAAAAAAATCAACGGTTGATACGAATCAACGGAAGTTTCCTCGTTGATTTCACATCTTCGTATAGCGCATTCAACGGTTGATTTTCGCCTATACCGTTGATTGCATTATACGTATAGACGTATTCAACGGTATATCAACGGTTGATTGGTTTATCCACCGTTGATCTGCTGAACTACGGTATGCCCACGGTTGCCAGATCGACTACTCATCACGCGGTTCACTTGCAGGAATGTTATACTCGCCACACGCAGCCCCCATGCTGCTTGAATGTTTTGCTAAGCTCATCGGAAAGCTGTGTATCATACATACATCGCTGTATCCCGTCATTCCCATGTAATACCACGTTCATGTTGAGAGTCGACCAGGATTGGGCGGGCCAGACATAGTGCGGTGCGCCTGTGATCGGTGTAGATACACCTGCCTTCCACGGTAGGGAGTGTGTGTCGGTGTATTGTTCGCGTCCCATCATCCCAGATACCCATTTGATGCCACCAGTGCAACGATCTATCCATCCATTCATCTCGTCCATCCATCATACACTTTGCAAGCCATCAGAATCCACCCATCCATCCTTCCATCCAACGCTTTGCGAGCCACCAGAATCCATCCATAAAGCAAATCGTCCACCAGAGAGCCCTTCTCATTGCACCGATCCGTCTGATTTATCTCTCATGACAGCCAGCTATCTTGAGCTTATCTGGCGCCAGGCACTACATAAAGTGGATCTTGCTCTAGTTTACATACAGCAGCGTTTCCGAATCCTTGTCCAACGACACCTCATTGCCGTGTCCGTCGTGTTCCTTGACGGGGAGGATAGGATCGACGCTGATAGCTTTGAGACTTGAGAGGGTGACAGGATGTAGAGGAACAAAGGAACAGAGGAACAGACATGGAGGAAGAGAGGAACTCAGGAACTCAGGAACTCAGGGACTCAGGATAAGAAATAGGTAGGCGCTTGGTAGAAATGAGGAAGCCGTGGTACAAATAAGGAAACCGCGCTGTCTAGTAGTAGATCTACCGTAGATCAACGGTTGATTCTGTTCTCCGTAGAATTTCTCTCATCGTAGATTCCTATCTACCGTGTATCTACCGTATACTCGAATCTACCGTAAAGCACCGTCTTCGTATAGAAATTTACCTCTGCATCAAGTCTCTTCGCTATTCCACGCTGAGTCTACCAAGTCCCTTTATCCATCTGGCATCTTCTATCATATATGATTAAGTATTTGCAGTTATATCAAGTCATCCCCTCGCTATAGCAAGTCTCTCAACCTTCCACCTCGAGTTCAGCAACGTTCCTTCATGCCTCTACATCCTGGCCCTCATATGTCTCCCGCTCATACAACCGTTCCGGCTCCACCTTCTGGAACAAGACGAACCTGCGGAAGATGTATTTCAGCTGCCGGATCCCGTAGGCCGCGTGCACGTGCGTCGGCACGCTGAACACCTGATCCAACTCTTCGAGTGTCTTGCCCTTCGTCTCAGGCATGAACAGGAGGACCAGACCAAAGCCAATCATGTTCCAGGCCGCGTACCAACCGAATGCTCCCTGGGGCTTGAACGCTTGCAACATGGACGGCCAGGTCACGGCGAGCACCGCGTTGAAAAACCAGGTGGTCGCAGTAGCCAGTGACATCCCAACCGCGCGCACGTACAAAGGATACGCTTCGGCACTGTAGGTGAAAGGGACTGGACCTTCACCCGGACTGTATACCATGCCAAACAGATAGATCCCGAGTGCCACACAAGCAATCCGTCCAGTGCCTTCGGGGATCCAGAAGGAGAAGCCCGTGAAGAGCAGGAATATGGCCATGAGGGGGAAGGTTGTCAACAGCAAATTCCTCCGACCAAATGTGTCGATGGTGTAAATAGCTGGGATGGCGAAAAGCCAGTTGATGATGCCGAACCCTAGCGATGCCGCTAAGGAGCTAACCTCAGACAGGTTGGCGTCCAAGAATACAGAGGACGAATAATACGCGATGATATTGACACCGCAGAACTACGGAGTTGAGTCAGCTCGGTTTCGCGGTTTTAGAATACTCTTCGGTATTGTACTCACCTGTTGCATGAACATGACGATCTCGGATCCGAGCATGGCGCGTCGGTTTCGAGGAACTTTGATCAGTTCCAAAATAGCCCAACTGCCAGTCTGGATCTCCTTCTCCACCTCAAGCAGCTTCGCCATATAGAAAGTGTCTCGGGCCGCCTGGATCCGGTTATATCGCAGTCGTACCATGCTACCATATGCAGCATGATGTCGGTTCTTGCTCATATACCAGCGAGGCGACTCGGGAGCCAGGAAGACGAAGCAACATACGACGACGGCGGGGAGCATGGCAGAACCCATCATCAATCGCCAATTGAGGCCGTGAACGCCAGGAGTATCGGGGACATAATACAGGGCGAGATCGGCGATGTAGCCCACCATGATACCGAAGGCAGTCCACATCTGCCATTGCATGACCAGGGCGCCACGGATCGCGGGCGGGGTGGTTTCCGCAGCGAAGATTGGCGTGGTGGACGACTTGGGTCCTATATGTCGATCAGTCAATCTGCGATCGACGTTCCGATCGAGGCAGCTTACCGATTCCAAAACCGAGGGCAAAACGAGCCACGAACATATGCCACCAGCAGTTGGTGAATCCCTGCCAGAAACAAGCGACGGCGGAGAAAAAGCAGGTAATGAAGATCGTTCCGCGTCGACCGAACAGGTTGTTGAGCGGCGCGGTGAGCCAGCAGCCGATAAATGAGGCGCAGATATACGGAGCGGCGTGAACTACACCCAGGAGCCATGTATCCCGAGGCGCAGTGCCGCCGATACCAAACTGAGCGCCGTAGAATAGCTGTGCTCCGTTGATGACCGTCTCGTCTTGAAGACGTCAGCAGTCGTCCAGGTAACAATTACTGACAGGGCAACTTACCCATTCCTTGTACAGCCGCACATGTCGAGCAAAGGACGATCACCAAATACAGCAACTTAGGCTGGCTCCATCGATGCGAGTACTCACGACGCAACACATCCAGCTCCTCCTCCGTGGCCTTGCCTGCGATGTTCTCAAACATCGCCGCATCCTTCGCGAGGATCGCACCGAGCTCAAACGCTCTCACGTCCTCCGGCTCGGCGATGGCGTTGGCCAACGCATATTCTCGGCCCATGGTCGTCAGCTCGACATCCGAGTACGCTTCGAGCGGATTTTGGAGCTTCGCGTTGACATTGCTCTGCACGCGGTCGGCGAGGCTCACCCGCCTGCCGGAGACGGTAACGCTGGCGTTTCGGGGGGTTCGAGGAACATCTGGTCCGATGTCCTCAGCGCGTTCGTCGGAGGAGTCGCGCCTTGCTTTCTTTTCTTCCAGATCTGCCATGATGGCGGGCGATATGGGCTTCGTCGGTTTGCCCGTATATATACAAGGGATACTCCGCCGATCTTCGCGAGTTGGTATTCACAGAATACAAACAATCCCTTTCAATTCTCCGACAATGGGGATCTTCTGTACGAGGGTAGGGAGAGTGGACAAAAGCACCTTGGAATCTTTTGGCGGAGAAGTGGACGATCAGGGCCTTTTGAATCAAGTACTACGGCAAGGTCTAAAGGGCTTCTCCATGCAGTGTCCAGCTAGCAGTACTCCAGTCAGCTGTCGGTGATGTTGATCTCTTGTGGGTCCCGGGGAACGCGTGAGGGGGTTAGATACGGCTGGCTTTCATTGGACAAATTGGGATTAACCCCAGACTCCTGCCAAAGTGTTCCAGTCCCAACATATCGCGATACCCCTTCCCCAGAGTCGGTCCCTGAATCTGGGGATGAATCGTTCGAGGCCCAGAAACCCATCCTGACCGTCCGACTACCTCCGTCGTCGATATCGAGTCCCAGATGTTATTCTCCCTCAATACGGGCGATGCCAAACCTAATGCATTCTGCGACGGAATGAAACCTACTTCCCAGCCCTGCGAATCCCTTCCCAAAATCGTCATTGCAGTGAGCCTCAGGTAAACGGGAAGTGGGACTTGACGTCAGAAGCGAACAGGGATATCAGCCAATCAGACAAGCTTTCGCCAGGGCTCAATGCCAATCCCGGAGAAGCTTCTAATCCCACTGGCCAAGTGGATTCAACGGTGTCACGACGACAATTCAATTAGGAAATGAACGACAGACATCTAAATAGCTTTGGCGGGTCAAGCGGAAGGCCGAAGGATGAGATTCCGTGCCCCTAATCCCTACCGACTTGCTGCACGTTGGGAAGGAAGGGTGTTTAGGAAAAGTGCTTTTCATGCTTCTGACCGGACAACGTCGCTGTCGTGATTTCCACGAAGCGAAGTGTTGCCAGATTCTTGCTGAATAGGAACCTTTCTTCAACATATATGTTACCTACGTCATCGCACGATGTCAAGCTTCCATGTCTAACACCACCTTCACGACAACCATTACAGCCAGCTGCATAGTTGCCTGCTGAGTGCTGACCATTGCACGGCATAGCCAACTTGACGATGCGGAGAAACCACCGAAGGAATTCGGGCCCTGTCGAATCAATGCGGTCGGGTATGTCGGATCTCCAGATAAGGCAGATATCGAGGCCTTCACATGATTTATTGCAGGTCGACGGCAAGGAACATTTTGATGAAGGGACTCAAGGGATGAAGGGAGCATCTCAAGATACTACTCTGGTGGTCATTATGTTGTGTGTCGCTCGAGCTCAGTTGACCAGATGTCATCCCAAAATATCAACAAGCGACTATATTGAGATTTCAGCTTACATTTGGATTGTGAAGCCTTCGAGCTTCTCGCTATCGCTCACATCGCTTTTCCAGCCAAGATGCTCAACTTTCAGACAAACCACGATCGGCCTCCCGCATCCCTAAACGGCTAGACTCGTCTTGGTAATCAACTAAGGCACTAACCCAGCCAAGCGAGCACTACCCGCTATCTCGCCCCGGTCCCAGCGCCGCCGACGTCACACTATCGGCTCTGATCATCACCCATTTCGAGATCCTGGACTGGCGAGGGCTCCAGTTATTATCAGAATTCGACTCCTCAGATGACCTCTGGGGTGTGGGGTAGTTACTCGCAGACCGCAGGGCGGAGGACGCTACTACCTATGTAAGTTGCGGATGCAACGTGCAAAGGGTCAAGATCGTCTAATGCACTCTCACAAAAGTGAGTCGGACAGTCGGTTCGTTGCGGACTTCCGGTGTTGTTGCTTGACTCGGTAAGCATTGATACGGCGGCTGGGAGTTGGTGCTTGTGTGCGAGATGGATGGACGGGAATTTGGATGGTGGCTGGGTTGGGGAGATTTAGATGCTCATCTGGGAGAGCGTAACGCCCCAGTGGTCGAAAGACCGACGGTATGTATCCTTGGGGAATGGTTTGACGGTATCACGGTCCCGGTAGGGCATTGTATATCAAGTTGATGTAAACTAACATGGAATCGCTCCTCCAGGGACCCTACATTGGACTTTATTAAACTCCGTCGTGCCCAGGATTGCCATGAGTCTGTCGAGTTCGTTGCTACCAAGGCGCAATGACACATAGTATGTGAAGGATGAACGAGAGCGTCGAGGATGCCCAAAACGCCAAACCAACTCTCCGCGCTTTCCCTCCTCCTTGAAGAATGTACCAGCTTCGCTTTATGGCCGTTGCGGATGGGATAACATGTAAACTGCGTCTAATACCATAAGCTAGGTACCTATTCGTCCATTCGAAACCCTCAACCTTCGCCGCCTCACTTGTCTAGCCACCAGGCTGAACTACATACTCACACGGCCACATTCACCTTTAGGTTACTGTTACTGGAGTACGCAGGCTGCCTATCCGAATTCCACAACATTTCCCTCACTCTTTAGAGCTTTCAACTTGTCTAGACTCCAGCGTCGCCGGCATATCAGCCACAACCGCATCATGCCTTCGCTTTCCTTGCCATTCTACGCCGATGCCGCAACTTTTCCCGCCCGACTTCCAAGCATCGAAGAAATCCTGGCCTCTCAAGAGGTGTTTCTTGACTACGAAACTCGCAAAGTCGTCGGCGTCGGTCCGCATTTCATCGCCATATTCGGCCCGGCAAGTTGAGACCGCCGAGGGAGGGGTTCTCGTCTTTCACTACCGATCCACTTCGGTTCGCGCTCCAAAGCTTTACGCGCTCTTTCAAGCGCCTTCTAAGCCGTCTCCCATCGCCTGGAGGGTACTGTAATCCCATGAGCGGCCCGTTGCTTGACTTGTTCGGGACAGATAACAAATCCGCTTCGATCGCCGGCCCGTTCCAAACAGAACAGGAGTTAGACGACGCGTTGGCCCACAAGGCTACGTACAACAGTTTACCCAAGACAAAGGTTGCTTACTATAAACGACACTTTCCTCGAGTCCTACAAGGCAACCCTCCACGTTCACACACGGCGACTTTTAACGGAAGAACGTGATAGTCCGCCTGCTACCGGGTCTGAACTATAGCAATGAAGTGTCTCCTGAATACGACGTGGTGTTGGTCGATTGGGAGTTTGCCGGTTGGTATCCTAGCTACTAGGAATATTCGCGAGCGATATATGGTTGCGGGAGATTGGATGACGATTGGGCCTTTTGGGTAGACCAGATGTTGGACCCTTTCTTGAACGAAGCAGGGTGGATGGGTGTGTTAATTCGCCAGCTATGGTCCTAGGGGAAGCCCAGGATATGAGGACATGAAGTGTTCAGACTAGCTCTCTTGTAGCAGCAAAGTCTAGCTAGACAGAAACTACTATGGTAGCGTAAAAGTTGCCCACTCCAAATGCTACATCACCAGCATTCGCAAGATCGTCGTCTAGTGCTACATTATACATATAACATACGGCATACCAGCTACAGTGATGTTATACCCTAGCTAGATTATAAATCTTGACGATTAAGCCAGGGCACAAGAAGTACATTTAGAGCTCAAGTGGGGATTTTCGACAAATGGTTATCTCTGCTCAAGGGTGATTCAAGTGTTACAATACAGACGCCAGTCCTCTCGTCGTTATCGTGTCGCAATGTTGGACCAGACGAAATATGCTCGCCTGCCAGTCGTACCCAGTATGCCGCAATCAAAACAAATATACGATGCCTGATAGTCATCGCTTACACTCCCAAACTTCGTCATAACGCCATAGTCATACAATCTAGGAGTCTCAATCGCTGTTTAGGATCCCTTCCACCAAATCACCTAGAGGGCCCCAGAAGTCCTTCCCGGTCACCAGGTCATGCTCATTGATGAACAGTACGTAGTGCTTGAAGCTCGTATTGAGATGCGGCTCCAGCCCAAGGGCGATGACCACCGGGTAATGGTGGCAGTAGATGTGGGCATATACTCGGTAGAGCCGCTTGACCATGTTGCGGAGCTGCGGACCGAACTGTTTCGGGAAAGGAACGCCGATTCGGGAGGGGAACATCTGCTCGTTGTCGATGTTACTTTGGCACCATGCCATCAGGTGTTCGATGTATTGAGGGGCGGGCATCTTGGTTGGTCGCTTGAAGCTCTCGCTGTCCTGCCACAGGTATTCGAATCTGTTAAGGGACACAGTCAGCCACGAAAAACACTTGTCGAGGGCCTTTGAGGAAACGTACTCATCCGTCGCTTTCATCTCCGGGCAGCTCTGCGGGGAACAGAACTCCGTTATAGATCCGTAGAGCAGGTTGATCTGATTGTAGAAGTCGACCACTTTCATCATCAGCCGTTGTTTTCGTATATACTGTTGCTTTGCCATACCGTTGACCGCCAACCACTCATCGCGGTCTTCGCCTTCCGGCAACTTGACCGCCTTCTTCAAGCTCCCGCTCCCCAGCGTCGCGTCGGCAAATTGCTTCAACTGCCATCCCTGTGTTCCGCTCCTCGCTTTCTGCGGTCGAAACGTCTTCGTCCGCGCCGCGGCCGTGGTGGCGTTCATGTTGGCGTGCCTTGAATCCATATGTGAGCTCTCACTGTCCATCTCGGCGGTATCACATGCTGCATCTGGGTTCTCCGTGCTCGATTCGGGCTGGCGGTAGTGGCGGAGCAGCGCCCCCAGGAAGCTCTTTTGAAGCGGGCTGGAGTACGCTGATGTCGGTGCATTAGGAGAGGTAGGCAGCGGCGTCTCTGCAGGTTTGTTGACTGGCGAGTGCGGTAGACCCATGATGGTTTCCCGCAGTGCAGTGCTTGCATGAAATGCGTGGAGATTCACACAGGACGACGATTCCACCAGGCTTGGAGTTGGAGAAGCCACGCGAGCAGGTGAGGGGGTCGGGCGATGGGGGGAAGATGAAAGAGAGGAGCATGTTACGAACATTATGGAGAGTGTGTAAAGTGCACCATACAGTTTTGGAACACCAAAAACCAGGCGCTTATCACCAAAACCTGTGGGAGACGGGATCTGGCATTCTTCAGGTCAGTCACTTCGACGATGTCTTGTGCGTTTGTTGTGGAATGGGGGCACAAACAATCAATTCGGTGGTCCACGCACTTTGGGCAATGGCAGGTGAACGGTGGAAACGAATGACAGTGCTTGAAAGCCTCGTACGGCAGTTCACAAATCAATTATCCGGTGCAGCTTTAATCTAAGTCCTGGCCTTGCAGCAATATGTTCGAGTCGTGCTTGAATGTCGTTGCTATCCAAACATTGCCAAGACTGGCATGTGGCTCGTCCGCAGCTGCTGCGGGAATGGGCGAATGGCCGAATGGCAAGGCCCCAAGGCCATAAGGCGAAAAATCGAGGCTTCAGCCGTGCACTTTACAATCTCTTCAGCTGTTCAGCAATATTACATATGGTGAGATAATTCCTACTGGACGCCATGAGCATGTGATCAAAAATATGGTATTCAATTAATTCATAGTTCTAGTAGCTCCCGTTCATCTGAATTGCAGAAGCAATTACTCATCCCATCACCATGTCTCAACACTACCACGATGCCAATGCGATTCCTAGATCTTTTGAGGGTCGTCAGCATGGGTCGACAGAGTTGAGGAGAAAACGGTGTTGCAGGTAATTTCTCTCAGAGAACAAAATTGGGTGTGTCCGCATTTCAAATAATCGGAACAGGTCTGTAAGGTTTTTTGCTTCATCATAGGAATTGTGGGGTGGCGCGACAGCAGAAGGAAGATGGAACTCACCAATTGGTATCGTCAATGCCTCCAACGAGAGGACCAAGCTACAACAAGCGGTTCAACAAGGAAGCCGAAGCTGAAGCTAGTCAGAGACATTGTCGTTCTTCTGCGGTTGGAAGAAGCTGTCGAGAGTCTTCTGATTTTTATCATACCGAGAACTGCCGACTCCGCCTCGAGTTCGCTTGAGTCCGGTCAAATGATCTCGCCCATTGACGACTCTGATCGTAGTAGTCCAGCCATCAAGGGTTAATACAACCGACTCGGATTTCTCCTTGTCCTGTTGCATAACCACAGTCGTCTCGGCTACAACCTCGGTGTCTGTATCGGGTGCAGGTTCTTTCAGACCACGCAGGACCGTTTCCGGGCCCCGGAAGAGATCAAGCTCTAGATACCCAGTGTTCGACCAATTTCCAAGTCCTTCCAGACTTGGAGGAGATCGAAGGGAGCTGAGGTCTTGATGGAACGCGACAGATTTCGTTGGCAAAAACCGAGCCAGGAGTCTCCCCCACATGACCGATAATGTTATACCATGCGAGACCACAGCGATGGATTGATTTTCCAGCCGTTCGGTTCCATGAACGGCCGAGATCAAGTGGTCCGCCAGGAACTCATCCACCCGCCTTTCCATGCTATCGATCGACTCCATGGGCACATGGTACGCGGCATTCGCGTCGACCTCATGAGCGAGCGGGATACCCGGAGCTTTTGCGCGAGGTAGAAACGTCGCCCCTTCAAACGAACCGAAGTCCTGCTCGCGGATCAAGGCGACCTTGGTATGTGGAACAACATCATCCTGCTCTGCATGCGGCTTGAGAACCTGCTCGGCCGTCTTGACTGCGCGCTGCAAGTCCGAGGAAAATACACGGCTGAACTTCACACCCTGACTGTGGAGGTGCTGGCCGAGTCTGGTTGCCTGTTGGAAGCCATGGTTCGTGAGAGGCGAGTCTCGTGAACCTGCACTAGGGAAGTCAGCGATGATCAAAAGGATCAGCAGGAGATACTTACTACAGTTGTGCTACATTATCAACTGTTTCTCCGTGGCGTATTAGATACAGCCGCATTGTTCGACAACTTTTGGGTGATGCAGAAACTTTTGGAGGCTGCACTTTGAATTTAAAGGCCGCGGAAAATTTGGCGATGCTTAGCGTGCACGTGATGTTTGAAGGCCTCAGGCAGCAAGGCTATTCTGAGGACCGAAGCCAGGGGTGAGAGTCAAAAAGCAGCGAGGACGCCTGAGAATATTACAATTATTTGGATCTTCTTAAATGATCCGAATTGAGGAAAGAGACATTGTACTAGACGTCTCGGAGCGTAAGATCCGGATTTCGATATGGATTGTAATCTACTGGTAGGTAACTGTACTTATACGAGCCGTTTCACCAGCCATCAAAAGTCCAAGTCTAAGTTTGAGTCATCGGTCACCGACGACCAAGCGGAACTGCGGAAGCAAAGGCAGTGCTGCAGGCAGAAGTAAGAGAATCGAAGCGAAGCCATCCCCCATCAATCCATTGGCTCCTTCATGCAACCCACTCAACCTTTCTCGTCTCCTTCACCACCTTCTGATAAACTCCCAACGCACCAGTTCCACCACAAATCTGATTTCTGCTTCCCTTGCACTGCGAATCACAGACAGCCCGGCACGTCCGCTTCACGGGCACCTTCGGTCCGCACCAGTATTCGGAGCTCCACTTCACGCCGGCAACGCCGAAGCCGTCTGCGGTACAGATCGCCAGGCACTTCTCAACGGTCATGCCAGCGCTGCCACGCATCGTTGCACTGAGAATGCGCGAGTTGGAGCTATCTGGGAAGCAGCCTAAATATCTCCAACCGGCAGATGACATGTCTGTGTATTTCCCGGAATCACCGGGCGGAGACGCTGGGCCGGGTAGACCCCCTGAAGGTAGTGAGATGTTCGGCTTTGAAGACGGCACATCTTGAACAGAGTGGCTCGTGGTCGGACCGCTTGGAACCGGGACAAGTGTGGATGGGAGTTGCGAAGGAGCCGGAGTCGGGACATTCGCCGGAGGTAGGCTTGGAGGCACAGATGTGCCTGGTTTAGCGGGAGTCGGAGCAGCAATGGGGCCTCCAGAGCCTGGCTTGCATCCATTCGCAGGCTGTTGAAGTACACCAGCGGCGTTGCTGATCGGATTACACCCCGGAAGGCTATCCATGACACCAAGTGCTTACACCTGTACTACTTGTTGTAATTTGCATTTCTGCGTGTCGCCTTGCTCGTAGAAGGTGAAGGTCTGCTCTGGGCAATTCGGTGTGCCGTCGACGCAGTTGTTGACAGCTTTCTCCAAAGTCTCTGGGCTCCAGCCGTTGAGAAAATCGCCGTGAAAACCATGGCCGGTGGTGTCACCATTGGAGAATACAAATGGCTGAGTCTTGCCATCTTCAGTCCACAGGTCTGAGAACAGGTCACTGCTATAGTACACCTCATAGAAGAGGGTTATGAGGTGTTTTGGATGAGATTTCGGGCATCGTCCACCATCAAAGTATCCGTCGACTGGATACACCACATGAGACTTGTGGTCAGTGGAGTCCGAATTAATGCCATCCCAGCATGACGGAAAAACAACTTGAGTACGGACACCTCCATTGCACTTCGTCAATGGAAGATTGGTTATTTCTTGATTGGTACCGATGCACCGGTGGCGCACTGCGAGGCTTGCAAAGTCGTTTCCTGGCGTGCGTTTGTTCATGTCTCCCGCTAGCATTCGGAAGCCAGGCGGAAATGGAATGAGAGGGTCGTTATCAGGCCCAGGTCGATGAAGATAGTAGATGGCCATCCCTCCCATGTTCCCCTAGTCGTTGTCTCCGATGATCTTAACGGAGATCAAACTACTGTTTTGAGCTCGGAAGAACAACTTCGGTGTCCAGTAGTTGGACAAGTCTTCTTTGATATTGCAATTGCTGCAGCTGGATGCGCGCGCCTGATCGAATGTCATGGAGCCGGCAAATCCATTTCCACCGCAGATGGCGTGGAGATGTCCGGAAGTGCTTCCTGGATTGACAACGTGGTCTAGCATGTCGTCGACAAGACGACTGTAACATTGGACGACAAAAGTCGCATAAGTAGAAGTAAAAAGGCCAGCTATCAAGCCCAGCCTGAGAATAAGATTGCCAGTAGAAGCCATTTTGTCCGCAAGGAATATATCGAATCAAAAGAAAAGGAGTGACTGATAGCGTGCACCAAAGGCAGCGTATAATGGATGAACTGGTCACAGACCGTAAAGAGTGACTTCTAGCAGAGGGCGAGAGAGTGTAACTGACTTCTGCGAGAATCGACAAAGAAAGACATCCTGCTCACCATGTGGAATGAATGCCGATATAAAAAAAATCTCTCCCACTCCTTGGCCGCCCTACACGCCACACCCAGCCCGTCTGCTTGTCACTCTTCTACTACCTCCAAGCGACGTGCTCCCTGCGTCGAAACATGCAGGCGAGCGTTCCTGCAGGAATGAGCGGATTTTAGCGCCACGAGGGAGACGACATGTAGGTTTTCTAGGTTAGGAGTCGTGGGCGCCACGCCGGGTGAAGCTGGAATCCAGAATCTATGTGGATAGGAACGCGGAAGTGGGAGAGAAGGGAGAGGCGTTCTCGGCGAGCGATGTTGTTTGACGATTAACCTTGAAAGCCCAGGAAAACAGGAATTTTTGGGAACCATAACTGATTGGACAACAAAGTGGTGTCCGTTTCATGTTCGTTCTTTTTATCCCAACTCGCATCAATTGATCAACTAGACTGTGATACTGATAAGAATTCTTGTCCCTTGCAGCATGCCTAGGCTTTCCACTGCATTGCTGATAGCTCTCAGTACCACATCTCCTGCATCTTAAACTTTGCGGTGATTATTTGATGTTGTTCAATTGGGCCTATGTACAACAAAAAGGTCAAGGCACAGTATGCACAGGAGAAGTAGGGACTCGCAAGGAACGCTTTTATTTACGCATGGTTGATGATTAATTATGTTTTGAAAAGACTGTTACTTTGTATTACTGATAGTATTGCTAAAGGAAATTGTGTATATGTACAAGATTTTGGAAGAAATCAAGTCTGTTGTCCTCATTGTGCATGTGGTATCTGATAATCAGGCTCCTCTCTCTGACAATCAGTAATGAATGAAGGGGGCCAATTAAGTGGTCAATCCAGTCTTGTTTTATACAATGCCAATCGCTTCGGGCCTGAATGCTGCATTGAGACATGCACTGGAGCCTGGGTCCGATGTTGAAGAAGAGGCCGACATGTAGAGATTTCAAATTAAGGTATGATGGCTTGTCGCCACTCTTCAATCGTACGGCTGCAGCATAATTTCATGTTGCAGATCCCTTCCGATCCGGATCAATGTCATACCAACGTTTGTATTTCTATTAAATACTGTTTTCGCTATGTACACACTGCACCTAGTCAAAATTTGTAGACTGCAATCTGGGAAAGATGATATGAGACAAGAGCGTGGAACGGGGTTTTATGATGCTGGGGACACCATATACCATTTAAAGGAGTCACTCCTGAATCGAGCCGGTCTCAATTAGTAGATGGCCCTGCAGCTCAGGTGAATTCAGACTGGGTGATGGGTCTCCAATCCAGGAACGAGTCGCTTCCATCGTAATCACCGAAGCAATCAAGGACTGAGAATGCCACCACGTCGTCCACTGAGAGCTGGTGTCCGTGTATATTTGGACGATTGGCATCGAAATTTCTACTGACGAAGGCCTGTAAACATTATCAGCAGTTGAGGGGTCGGTCCTTAGCTCTTTCCAAGGCTCCCTTTTGGTCTCTTGAACTGTCAACGACTTCGCTCCATTCGGGGGTTTTCTTAGCTACAGATTTGCTGGGTGTGATTAATGATTTTAAGAGGGCACAAAGAATAACTACTGACAGCATGTACCCCCCCAAGGTCAGCGCTTCTAAAGAAGAGCAATCTGTAGCGGGAGGCCTTGTTGATATTTATTTGACCACTCTTGAGACGATCTTGTTACAGGTTGCTCGCAGACGGTTCGCAGTGTTCAACTCACCATTAGAAAGGTATTGTTCATCTTAAAATCAATAATTATGATGATAATCTAAATGGAGATACCCGGACTTTTTTTCTTTCAATAAAGCGTACAAGCTGAAAAGCTACAGCCCAAGCAGTAGTCCGAACCACAACCGCCAGCTCAGGGGTATTTCGACAGTGTTCGCCATCCAACCATCGAGCCGCCAAATTCGCCCACGGGAAAATCTTCCATACGACGATCCCTGACATAGGAAAGGAAATTTAAGCGGTAACACATCTGGGAAATAAAAGAAAAGGGGCTCGCTCACGGGACGAACCCTGCCGGGATCCAGATCCCAAGACGAGAGCAACGTTCGGAAGAACCAGAAATGAAAACCAAAAGGAACGACATTGTCTCACTCCTCCATTACATCGTCATATCTCCCCTTCACACTCGCCTGACTTGCCTTCCGCCCAATGTTCAAGAGACTAAATCTCTTCTTCACGGTCCCCCCTTTTGCACTTACTACCTCTCTTGCAGGTCCTCCCACTCCAACCGCTCCACCATGACTCGACCCACTCCTCCCCGTTTCCGGCCTCTCTACACCCTTTACCGGCCCACCATGTCCCAGGCTCCCCGAACGATCCCCCTCCGTCGCACTACCGCGCGCCTGCTCATCGTGCTTGTTCGAGAACAGAGCTTGTAACCCACTGCTGCCCCGCCCAGATATCGATATTGATTCCTTGCGGCGGACAGTAGCTGGGGCAGATGCAGGGACATGTTGCGGGAGTGCCGAAATGTTGCGATCCACGCCATCACGGCTCGGACGCTTCTGCGAGATGCTGCGTTTCATGGGACTATAGGCGTGGTTCGTGCCGTTGACTTCGGTGGCGGACCCCAGGGGCAGGTTGGAAGTGTTCTTGGCGTTCGAGCGGTTGATAGGGTCGAGGATACTGGTGCGCTTGAGGAAGGTGAGGGAAAGACGGTTCATTTTGTCGGCTCGCTTCTCTTTCTCTAGGATGGTGGAGGCCAGGTCGGGGAGGTCGGGAGCAGTTGAGGTCGTGCCATTACGGGTGCGCAAGGTGGCGGGCGGCGTGCCGTGTTGCCATGAGCTGGATGGTGACCCGAGGGCGGATAGCAGACCGAATGGGTTGGACGCTGGCGCGAGCGCTTCGAGTTCTGGTGCAAAAGTGTGTTCAAAGCCTGAGCCACTGGTGAGTACGATGATTGTGTATCTAAAATGGGGATCACTTACGGCCCGTCAAATCGTCCCTGGTAGCCTGGTAACTCGACCTCGAAAACACGCCTAGCGCCCGCTTGATCGCCAGCACATGTTCAATCAAGCTCATCCTCAACGCATCATGTAACGGATCCTCCTGCTCTTCGTCGGCCTCCTCGTCTTCCAGTCCCATACTATCTCGCGCCCTCGTTGGCAGCAGGTTCCGGTATTTCGCGCATCCATTTTCGGATTTCGGATCCACCATCACCATCAAGAACTCCGTAAACGTCGTCATGTTGCTCTCGTCGCCCTCACCCGCTTTCCGCTCCATGCTCGCGAGCTCGGATGTTTTGCGTGTGATGCGTTCCAAGGCCGCGTGCAGCGGGGGGACCGAAACAGTCTGCGTGGCGATAATCTCGGAGCGGCGGAGGATGGTCGGGAAGGTCTCGGCGGTTTCGAAGGTGGTTTTATCGAGATTCTCAACGTTGGCTTGGCGACGCGTGGGGGTGGTGAAGGTATGTGGTCGCGCGGCGAGGAGATAGTCACGTACCGGCTGAGCAACTTTGGTGCGGTGGTAGATCGGATGCGTGATGTCTTTCTGGACGGCGACGGGGGAGATGACGAGGTATTGACCTTCGAGATCGTCGTCGGTTTCGGATGAGATGATCTGCGCGGAGGGATGCTGCTCTTGCATGCGGTCCGTAAAGGTCGCCGACTTGTCGGAACCGGGGGCTTGGAATATGAACTGCTTGTCGCGGAGGCCCATCGGCCAACCCAGGCCTTTGTACTGGACGCGGAAGTACCGCGGATGCTGTCGCTGGCCTTTCGCGATGCTTTCGTAGATCGTCGCCATCGCTCGTTGTGTCCTGGCCAGTTTATTGAAGTCGAAGACATTGTGTTCGTACTGTTGCGCGAGCTCTACGTAGCTATCGAGCGCGTTCTCCCAGGATTGACCCTCTTCGAAGTGCTTGATCATCTGGAAATACAGCTGCTCTTTCCGCTCAAATAGTGTCTGCGGCGGGAACTCAGGGTCTTCGGATGCATCGATCGTGGTCAGAGGATCCCAATCATACAGATCGGCGTGGAGCCTCAATGCTAACCCTGCCTCTGTCGGGCTTCTAGCATCGAGCTGCAGTTTCGCCAACTGATGCACATATCGGATGTAGATATCCTCCTTCTGCATGTCGCGCAAGAACTCCATCAACTTCAGCGTATCCATGATATGGAATGCTTCTCCGCTCGCCTCGGTACTGTGCACCGCGACGAGAAGATCCAGCAACTCATCCACCACAGCCACCAGGTTCTTCACAGCGACGAACAGCCCATCCTCGGAGTTGCGCGCCAACGGCTCAAACGCATCGATCAATTCGCCAATGAACAGCTTCTGCAAGATGCTCTCCGTGTGCACCTTGTTCTTGAAGATTCGCTCCAGTGCCTCGATCACCTCGCCCTGAATGAGCAAAAGATCCTGGCTCAGCGTCCATTCGCTCACGATCATCGTCTGCAGAACCTCGATCGCCGTGATGCGAAGTCCCTCATGCACGGTGAGACACAGTTCGACGATCGGTGCAACGAGGCCAGGCACGTATTGCACTTGATACCCACCCAGCTTTTCCAGCCCATATTGTTTCCGATCCTCCGCACTGGTCTCCCACCCGATCGCCTCCCATGTTCGACGCAGCAGATCCGCTCCAAGCTCGCGGACGTCCCCGGCGATTTTCCAGACGGCTCGACGTTTCTGCTCCGGGAAAGTTTCGAGCGCCAGGGCATTCGATCCGACGAGCTTGAGCAGGGCGTCGAAGAACGCGCGCCAAAGGTCGGTGTTGAACTGGTCGGCGTCATCGGGGTGGGGAAGGAAGGAGTCGATGAGAATGCTGGCAAGCTTTTCGAGAGTGCGGAGGGTCGATTTGTGGTGATAGATGTGCGTGCTGAGCCAGGAAGTGGGGAAGGCGTCGCCGTTCAGGATCGAGATGTACGTCTGCAGCGCACCGAATAGAAACTCAGCAAGTTCTTGCTTGGGGAGGTCGAGGTGGATGGTCGTCGGCAGGTTCGTGATCGCTGCCAACACCGCGGCGATTTCGCCCAGTGATTCCTCGAATTCTGACGGCTTCTCGGTCGGCCGTGACGGGGACGGATATGTCGTTGGGAAGAGCAATGACAATGACTTTTTCATCGTCCTCGGCGAGGATTGGATGGCTCGGTATGAGTCGACCAACTTCGGGATGTATTCGCACGCTTCCTGTCCAAGCTCGTTGATCTGCGATGCGACCACCGAACAGCAGAGGCGCACTTGATCTTTCCACTGGTCGGTAACCGTGTCGACCTTGCCCCAGTACGGCGCGAGCCATCGGATGGTGCTTGTCAGAAGGGGTCGTCGAACGTCGGGGAGCTTGAAGACGGGGACCTGGCCCAGGTGGATGATGAGGACGAAGAGATATAGCACTAGCTTGCCTTGTACGTCTGCACAGGAGTCGATAAAGCTCGTCGCGATCTTCAGGATCTCCATCGGAACCATGCAGCCAGCGAGCTCGGGAAGCCATGTATGGAAATGTTGGACCACCAGAGTTTTCGTGCCGATCAGAATCGGTGCGGGATTCTTCATCAGACTCTCCAGAGAATTGAAGATGTTCTTGACATCTTTGGTGAACGTTGGCTTCCTGTTCGTTATGCCAATACCGGCTTCCTTCTCTTCCTGTTGCTGTCTCGCATTGACGATGAACTTGAAGATGTGCGAGCCAACCTTGAACGTGGCACGCAATTTCCTCGATGTCTCTGGATCGGTCGGGTTCGCGAGGAGCCGTTGGAAACTCCGTATCAAGCATGCCGTCGCGAACGGGTATTTAAATCGCGTCTCCGCATACCCATCGACCAACGGACCCAACTTAAAGCGCCGATCATGCACGATGCCGAGAACGAACACCAGTGCATTGAACACGAGGTCCTCATACTCTTCCGACTCGGCATATTCCACCAGCAGCTCAAACAACGCATCGAACACCTCGTTCAACAACTTCACGATCTCAATCTCCGGCACAAACACAAACCGCCGAAGCAGCTGCACCAAATGCTCACCACTCTCGTCCCGCCACTTCAACAACCCCAACAACGTCGGATCCTGCGAATACTGCGTACTACATAAGTACGTCCTCAACCGCAACGCGGCCATCGGCCCCACCACCGTCTCATCCTTCTTCTTCGAGCTCCACGGCAACCCGAGATAGGCGCCGCGTCCGGAGATCATGCTCGACGTGTACTCGTCGTAGCTGTACAGCGTCAGATAATGGTCGCCGTCGCGCATGAAGGCCTCGGCGGTCCACAGCGGCATCCAGCACAGCGCGAACGGGAACCCCGGCGCGTCGGCGACGCTCATCACGATGTGGCAGCCAGGCACGTCCTCCGGATCGATGGCGAGGCGGATCGTCAGGTTCCAGGGCTCCCCGCGCTCGACGGCGGTGGTGCGCCAGGCGGTGTGGCCGGCGGAATTGCAGGCGGGGTAGATGCACGATTCGATGCGCTCGCCGGTCGAGCGGCGGACTTCGAGGGTCAGTTGCAGGTTGGCGGAGCCGGAGTGAATGCCAAGGGGCGCGGTGCCGGATTTGGGGTGGGCAAGGAAGCCGTTGCGGGGGAGGTAGGCGGAGGAGAGGGTGATGTAGATGTCGGAGCGGGGTTTTGTGGGGGCGCCGGAGAAGCCGATTTTGCGGGTTTGGGTGACGCGGTGGAGGAGGGTGGGGGTGTTCTTGATGAGGGACTCGGCGTCCGGGTGGGAAAATGCTTGGAGGCAGAGGGAGAGGGACTTGGGGGCGTTGAAGCGTCGGTAGTGGCCGCTCGCACTGGGGAGGATCTCGGGGAGGAGAGGGTCCCAGCCTTCTTCGGCGGGAGGGTCGTCCCAGGGCATGAAGGGCGCCCAGGCTTCCATCTCCACTTCGGCGTCGCCGTTGCGTTTGGCGATTTGGTCGATGCGGATGATGCCGCCGCCAACGGTTCGCTTGACGGTCTTGTTGTCGCGGGAGGAGGTGGCTCGTTGATTGGTGCTCGGGCGAGGCGGGTCCTGAAACCCTCTCGCGGCATCACCACCGGTCGGTGGACGACTGTCTGGCTTCGTCAGGGGTTCCCCGGGCCTGCGGCCTTTCTGGCCCCACATCAGACTTCGCCGTCCTCCTTTGATGGTGCCAGAGGTTTCCACACCATGAGCGCCTCTGCTCGACGTGCTCTCCCTCGGCATGGCATACTCCGCTTGCGATCGGAGGGGCTCGTTTGCGAGGATCTTGAAGGCGAGGTAGAGGTTGTTTCCGCTTCCAGCACCCTCACCGATGTCCGTGGAGGCAAGGTCGACAAAAAGTGTTTTTAGATTCGTATCCGCAACCGCTCCCGATGTATCGCGATGGGAGAAGTCGATAGCGTACATTTCGGAGAGGGGACGCAGCGGCTCACCAGGAGCTTTGGTGCACAGGTGGAGCGCAATTGTCACTGGAGGCATTTCCTGCTTCGTCGAACCGGCAATGTCGACGAAAATGTGGTGCATGGTATGTTCATCGACGTGCGGCACAGGCCGCTCGGACAGGAGACTCATCATCGACTGCAACTTGGTGAGCTCGATCGGCGAATCGTCCGCGGTGAGGATCCTCCCTCCCTGGAAGGGATTGCGGACCACGACCTCCCCACTCAACATTTTGTTCCCATTGACCAAATCCCACACGGCCGACTCTCGGAGGATGGAGAGCTCGTGATCCGTCAATACCTTGTGCAGCAATTGTCGGCGGGACGTGTCGAGTCGTTGCACCAGGTTCGACATCTTGTCAAGGAGGTGGTATCGACGCGCCAAGAGAAGCTCGTGCAGCTTCGTGGAATGCCATTCCCGCAGACACGACGCAATCTCGTCGACCAGCGGCTCCTGCGTCGATGTGGGCGTCTCATCTCCAATTTTCAACATCGGTACCGGCGCCGGTGGTCGAGGGGAACTGAGGTCGCGTGGTCCTACGGATAATGGGGACAGCGGAAACGTGAATGGCGCGGAGAGTTCGGACCGCGTGGTCCTTCGAGATGCGAGGGTCCCTAATGTTAAGTTAGGTTTGGTCTTCTGCGCACCGTTTGGCACGCCGGCATCCGTCTTCGATAGCCTGGCGCTACGATCTCGCGCCGCTTGAGCATTGGGGGTTGGAGTCGAGCTCTCCGTCGGTGTCAACACGCCATTCGGCGTCTTTTCCGCATGGCTGTTCCGAGACTCCAGTCGTCCCGACGAGTCCGGAGGCAGCGGCGCTGCGTCTTCCAACCGACTTCGCATCCGATCCTCTCCCAGCACCTCCCGCACCTCGACGCAGCATCGCGGGAAGATACCCGAGAAGACGCGTGCTTCCAGGGTCTGTCCCTTGACGCTGGTTAAGCCCGCCAGTAGCGACGGAGGCGCGACCAAATATCCTCGATACCACGAGCCATCGGCGCCGCCTTGTTCGATGATATAGAGTTCGTCGCCGATTTCGAGGGGGAGGTCGGCGGCGGAGGTGGGTTGGAACGGGTAGACGCAGATGCCGAAGGCAATTCGAGGGAGTGGTCGCCAGGGCATGTCGCCGTTCTTTAGGTTCAAGGTCCGACACAGCGGTGCATCACGGGGTAAATCCAAAAGATCGATGAGCGGTCGGATGCGCAACGTGGTTTTCACAGCACTGCGGTATATGTACTTGGGGAATCAATGGGTGGAAGTTTCGTCCCCTGACAGAGGCACGTCGCCAACACGCCAACACGGGTAAGAGAAGGACGACAATTGGAGCGCAATATTAGCGAATGGTGGTAGAATATTTCGAAAGGAATGATTTAGGACGAGGGTAAAATAGCGATAGTATTTGCGAGAGAAAGGCGGAAGAAATTGGGATGCGACAGAAAGGAGCGTGAGGCGGAGAGCTTCTTGGGAGAACCGATTCGGGTTAGTCTGGAGATAATCCGATGTATGGATGAAATGGAGAATTGGAGATCAACGTTCCTGTTTTTGCGTTACGAGAAATCTCTTGGAGCATGGATGAGGGCAGTAAGCAGATAGAGCGTCCTCTTGGGATCAGAGCTAGCCGAAATATGGTCATCTATGGTGCATACTGTAATAAATTGTCGAATTGTCGAATTGTCGAACGAACTCTGGAATAGCGCCACAGACCAGCTGGGTCTGACATCCGTATACGGACCGAGCATACCGACACTAAAGCGAGCATCATCATCATCCATCCTCCTCGAGGCCACACACAGAGCTCCCCGCGATCTGTGCAACAGAAGACGTGGATCTGATTCATCAACGAGCTGATGTACGGTGTGCAGGACGTGCCCCCTTACATGGAACCAGTACAGTGTCGAGATGCCGTATTGGTGAATCCAAGGTTGGTGTCAACACCCAAACCCGATCGTTCACGCTTCACAGACACCGACTGTTTCTGATCTTCCACGCGGCCTTCGAACATCCACACTTCTACGGAGTACAGTGTTGGGACTTGGGAGGGCCTGGGGTTGGGACCCGACCTGCCGACCAAGGAGCCCATGCAGACGATGATGATCGCTTATTCGCTTTCTGCTCGATCCACCCGGGTTTTGATAGCACGTCGAAACGCAAATACCTCACAGGGACTCAGGGTCTATGTCTAGGCGGGATGCTTCGGTCCCAAATATGCTGAATAGAGGAGCAATACTACAATCCACGAACGTATGCGATGCCGCGTGTTTGTGTTCGCAAGGACTGCCTCTCTGCCAGTCACAACTCGAATGGGGATCGATCACACGTTGGACATATTTTTGACAGATGCACTCAGCCTATTTCATGTTTCACAATATTTCCAAGCTTGGGGAAAGCAGAAACCGCTAAGGCGATCTGCACACTGATTCGGGGGCTTTGATCCACACCGGAGACACTACTCCATGAGCCTGTACGTAAGTTGCAAAGGTTAGGCGTGCTTGGGGAGGCGTGGGGAGGGTCTTGGTTGGGGACTTGGGTTTAGCTTGACAAGTGTCAGCCATGAGCCGATTACCTCCCCTATTTGGTGCTTACTTAATAGTGCTTCCTGCTGGCCTACTGGGCCCTGGCTCTTGGGGTTTCGCTGGAGGATTCGGCCGAAGAATGGAGGCAACTGGAGCATGGCATTATGCTGCGGCGAAGCTGACCGAAGCATGATGATATTTGATGGTCATGGTATGGTGGTATGAAATGCACATAGTTAGAAGGATTGCAGTAGAGGACGGGATGCTCAGCTTGATCTCCCGTATGTGCCTTACATCTTCACAAGAGAGGAAACCGAGACATGAGGATCGATTCAACCATCTGGCGGCTGTTGCAACTTGCGAGCAATATAAACGTCTCGTCTTCCTCCGTCGATAGATATTGGATCTACCCGGCCCTCTCAAAAACTCTTTGTGAATAGTAATAGTACGTACCGGTATTGCTTATATCGACAGACCAAGATTATTCCAAGCTCAATAAGTTAGTTACACGTAAACGGTAAACCCGTCGATAGTCTGCAGGCTGACGTCGGAATCTTTCGGCCGAGCATCATAAAGTCCGGAATCTCTCGATCTTTGTTCGAAGTCGAGGACTATCTGGCGTACCAAACTACCAGTAGCAACGGTCCACATCATTAAATCATGCAACCAGTACGGAGTACTTTCTCATACTGCATTATGCTTTAACCAGGCAAAATACTCTGTACTTTTTTGATTGCCAATAGCTGAAGTCATACTGCATATAGCTGTAAACAGATCGATGACCGTGACTGAGACAATGACCCCCCACACCCTCCACCCCGGATTCCCACTCAAGCCCTCCACCTTCTCCATTCCTCCTCTCCTCATCTCCATTAAGAGGAGCCTGAAAATGGAGATTCTGGTAGAATCATCGATGAGGCGATAATATGGTCTCGTAAGTGCTCTCGCAGTCATCTGGATTCCCCCCAGCCATACGACCACGCCATAAGCCCCCGAACAACGGAGGCCAAGACGGGTAGTGTTTGGACAAGCAACACGTTGCGAGGGTCCTCGTGCATGTTTGCCGTGTCCAACTGACCATCCAATCTCCGGGACGCGATCCATCTCCAATGTCCAAATTCTAAAGACAAGCTGTTCACTTCGCTCTATTCTCTATAGAACTATGCCTGGCCATGTTCACGAGTCCCAGCATCGGCTCCCTTCTTTCTGACATCCGTCCTCTTCGCAGATAGGCCGCCTAACCCCCTACGAGCTCCCATCTCGCGCCCGACGCCACCGTAACCATGCCGAAATCCCAGTCCTCTTACTTCGACACCACCCGACGTCGCCACGAAGACGACGAGGACGATGATGACCCCTCCGGCGACGAGCACACCGGCCTCCAATCCCCCTACACCGGCACCAGCTCCCCCGTCTACCGCCGCTCCCGTCCCCGTACCGCCCGCTCATCCGATCTCGACCTCCACACCCATATCCCCACCAAGCCCTCCAACCATGTCGACGAGCGCTCCAGCCTGCTGCACGCCCGCGACGGCGGCGCGAACCGGTCGTACATGAGCGTCCCGGGCACGCCGCGGGGGCCGCCGCATCTGAGCCGACAGAACAGCGTCCGGTTTCCGAGGAACCATAGCCGAGTGGGCTCGTTCGGGGCGCGGTTGGCGAACGCGCTGATCGCCGACCGGACGCCGGGGGCGGAGGCGTTGCAGGATTCCAAGGCCTCTCTCTACCATGATAATCGAGTGTGGTACGATCAGTTCACGTCGACGGACTGGGTGCACGATAGCATTGCGGATGCGTACCGGGTGAAAGAGCTGCGGAGCAGAAAGGACATCCGGGGGAGGATCGAGGCGTGGTTTGATGGCGCGCAGGGTTGGCTGTTGGTGGGAATCATCGGGTGCATCACGTCGGCGATCGCGTATTTCGTGAACGTGAGCGAATCGCTGCTGTTCGATTACAAGACGGGGTATTGCTCGTCGGGGCTCTATATGAACAAGAAGAGCTGCTGCGCGGGGGCGAGTCAATGCGTGGATTGGAAGCACTGGTCGGATGTGATCCATATCGGCGGTTTGAGCGCGGAAGCAGTCGAGTACTTATCCTACCTGCTGATTGCGGTCCTTTTTGCAGCGGCGGCCTGCGTTCTCACGCTTACGACCAAGACCGTGATCCCGTCCAGTATCTCGCTTTCCACTCTCGATGAGAATCTTGCCGCGGAGAACCGAAGCGATGATGTCGACGGCAAGAAGAGTACATTGCCAACTCAAAAGCACGGCAAGTCTCAAGGTCGTGGGCCGATGGTCTACTATCCGGCTGCTGGAAGTGGCGTTGCGGAGGTCAAGGTCATCCTGAGCGGATTCGTTTTGCACGGGTACCTCGGTGTCAAGACATTAGTGGTAAAAACCATTGCCCTGGTTCTCGCCGTTTCATCTGGACTGGCTTTAGGGAAGGAGGGGCCATATGTCCATATCGCGACATGCGTTGGGAACATTGCCTGTCGTCTCTTCTCCAAGTACAACCACAACGATGGGAAACGACGAGAAGTCCTCAGCGCGAGCGCCGCCAGCGGTGTAGCCGTGGCCTTCGGTGCACCCATCGGAGGTGTCCTTTTCGGTCTCGAAGAAGTCAGCTACTACTTCCCTCCGAAGACCCTCTTCCGCACATTCTTCTGCTGTATCGTTGCCGCGCTATCTCTCAAGTTCCTCAACCCCTACGGCACCCACAAGATCGTCATCTTCGAAGTCCGCTACCTCACCGACTGGGAGCTCTTCGAAATGGTGGCCTTCGTCATCCTCGGCATCCTCGGCGGCGCTCTCGGAGCCCTCTTCATCAAGGCTTCCGGCCTTTGGGCCAGAACCTTCCGTCGTATC
The DNA here is from genome assembly GCF_010015585.1 of Eremomyces bilateralis CBS 781.70. Taxonomy (NCBI): domain Eukaryota; kingdom Fungi; phylum Ascomycota; class Dothideomycetes; order Eremomycetales; family Eremomycetaceae; genus Eremomyces; species Eremomyces bilateralis. The sequence goes on along the minus strand of NW_022985096.1, from coordinate 171,635 downwards.
CCCTTCATCAGGAAGTGGCCCATGCTCGAAGTCATGCTCGTCGCCCTACTCACCGGTCTCATCAGCTACTGGAACCGCTACACCAAGCTCCCGGTCACGGAACTCCTCTTCGAGCTCGCCTCTCCCTGCGACGCCTTCACCGAGAGCGGCACCGGTCTCTGCCCTACCAAAGACCAGATCCCCACCGTCATCGGATATCTCTGCATCGCCTTCATCATCAAAGCCTTCCTAACCACCATTACCTTCGGCATCAAGGTGCCCGCAGGGATCTACGTCCCCTCCATGGTTGTCGGCGGCATCCTCGGCCGCATCGTCGGCCACATCGTCCAATACATCGCCCTCACCTACTCCCACACCGGATTTTTCGGGCCCCGCTGCTCCGCCGACGCCTCCCCCGAAAACTGCGTCGTTCCCGGCGTCTACGCCCTCGTCGCCGCCGGCGCGACCATGTGCGGCGTCACCCGCCTCTCCGTCACCCTCGCCGTGATCCTCTTCGAACTCACCGGGTCCCTCGACCACGTGCTCCCCTTCTCCATCGGCGTACTCGTCAGCAAATGGACCGCCGACGCGCTCGAGCCACTCTCTATCTACGACCTGCTCACCGACATGAACTCCTACCCGTACCTCGACAACAAGGTGCGCCCGCTATTCACCTCCGAGCTGGCCGACCTCGTGTCCCCGCGCCTCCACCGCCACCGCGTCATTGACATCACCGACCGGCCGACCGTACCCGCAGGCGTGCTGCGCAAGAAGCTCGAGCATCTGCATCTGGCGGGCGAATTGGACGGCGGGCTGCCGCTGGTACAGGACGGCGTACTAGTAGGGTTGATCCCGGCGCCGGATCTGGAGTTCGCGCTCGATCGGCTGGAGGATCGGCTGGGGCCAGCGCGATTCGATGAGCATGAGTGCATGATGAGCACGGTGGTGCGGTGGGCGGAGACGGGGGAGGAGGAGCGGGATCGGGGGCGGAGGCGGCGGGCGTCGGTAAGGGAGGATGAGGGGGAGGGGGAGGTGGTGGAGGAGGAGGATTTCACGGCGTTCATTGATCCGGCGCCGGTGAGTTTGGATTACCATAGTCCGATGGATTTAGTGTACGAGTGTTTTGTGAAGTTGGGGTTGCGATATATCTGCGTCTTGCGGGACGGGAAATATGTCGGGTTGGTGAGTTTTCCCATGAATTTCTTCCCTTCCAGTCTTCTATCACCTGTATCTTGGGTTCAGTGATGGTTGCTAACGATGCATGTACAGGTCCACAAGAAGTCCTTCGTGCAATACATCAAAACGCTCGAGCAAGAAGACGGCGACCAGAGGAAGAAACCACGGCGGATCTTCCGGCTTTGGCATTGATTTCCTGCATTGACGCATTCCTATTTCCTCGTAGACTCTAGAGAGGCATGATTATCGGCTTAATTCGCATTTGCATCCTTGGATAGTTGAGAAGGCATTGTTCGCCTGTCACGAGCTTTTCGTCTTGTAAATTTGGGTGGCTCTCTTGCTGGCATATTTATTGTACAGAGTGAAGTGCATTGGAAACGGTTCCTTTTTGGTCTCGTGTATAGAAAGCGTTCGTCGAGGCATGACGAACTACATAGCGAATGCTAATCTCATAGTGCCAAGTTGGGCGGTCAACCTGTACTTTCAGCATCTAATCGTGTTATCTACCATGGCGCCAATTAATGGGTATTTAATCAGGGATTGGTCTCTGCGGTTACATATCATGGCCGTGCATGGTGATGTCCGTCCAGTCTTGTAGCTACATCCTCTGCCTTTCTAACAAAGTTCGGAGCTTGAAATATGACTTTTATATATAAATTTGGAGGCGGAGTGATATCTCCCAGCCGCCCAACACACTCACACTATTTTGGTCACGCTATACACGGTGTACTCCATAGCGTACCTGCGCCTGATAGAATTGGGCATGTTGCTCTAAATTTCTAGGTACTTTAAGTTAGAGTCTCTCAACCAACAGTAATAATGACTGAAGGTGGTTAGGCGCCTTATCGCCTCAGCACCACGGCTGCGGGGCCTTCTGTCGACCTAATTAATCGAGATTAGCGCAATGTCATTATCAACTTCATTCCTCCAATTCTAAGTTGACAGTATTGAACCTTTAACGCTTGTTTATATCTACTTTCTATAACAGCAGTGATAAAAGTGGAATATTGATACTTGGGAGTCATTGGTGTCTTTGAGTTACCAGTCATTGTAATCCTACTTTTGTTTCTGCATCTTGGGCTGGCCTGGGGATTGCAGTCTGCAGGAATGCTGGGAGAATGATGTCCAATATGGCTCGTACTAGTCTCCTTGTCATTAGTGATACCCATGGTGAGACGTTGAAACCGAAAGACTCAGAGTATGCCTTTCGAAAGTCCCCACCGCCTGTTGATGTCGTTTTGCATTGCGGAGACCTTACCATGTCTGGCCTGGAGAACCAGCATCGACGTACGATTGAACTCATGAAGTCGCTGAAAGCAGATTTAAAACTGGTTATTGCCGGTAAGGTCTTTCAAATAAATTGGTCCTACATGATACCATTATTTGTATCTTCATGCCCCAGCCCTCTGCATCGCTGTTCCAATTCCATGACGCGCCCAAACCCCCAAACTAACTATCGCAGGGAACCACGATGCCTCACTTGATCCTGACTATTGGGCTCACGCCCGTGGCCTCAATACTTCCAATACCACTCCTGAAACCGTCCGCCAAATGTGGGAAGACGCCAAGTTCTCCGGCATCTACTACCTCCCTGAAGGCCACCACACCTTCACTATCCCGCGCACAGGCGCCCGCCTGTCCATCTACGCCTCTCCGTACACCCCAGAGTTCTGCGGAATGGCTTTCGCGTACGAGAGGAGCCATGACCGGTTCAGTTTGCAGGAAGACTGCCGTGAAGGCGTGCGATCCATCTCGGAGCATCCCATCCCGGACTTCCCGAGCGTGGATGTCGTCATGACGCATGGCCCGCCGTGGATGGCGAGGGATTGGGTTGTTAGTGGAGAAAGAGTGGGATGTCGGAATCTGTTGAATGCGGTCGCAAGGGTGCGGCCGAAGCTGTGCTGCTTTGGGCATATTCATGAGGGTTGGGGTGTGGAGAAGGTGACATGGCCTGAAGAGAAGGATCCGAGTGAAGAGAGGGTGGCCGATGCGGTAAAGAGTACGGAGCAGTTCTATTTTGAGGAAGAGGAGGCAATCAGCAAGCGATGTGTCGAGGTAGATGTGAGCGGAGCTGGTCCTGGGGGTGATACCAGTGGGGACGAGTCGAAATCGAAATCGGATACTTTGAAGTTTGGGAAGCAGACTCTCATGGTTAATGCCGCTATTATGACAGTGAGTTACCGTCCGAAGAATGCTCCGATCCTCGTGCATTTGGACTTGCCTCTTCCCGAGCCAGAGTCGATGGACTGGACGCCGTGACATGACGAAAGAGAGGGAACGACAAGATCAAAGTCTGAGAGGTGACGAGCAAGGAGAAGACATTCCACCCATCCTTGCTTCCATACGGCGGTTACATGCGGTTTTATCGTGGTTGCCTGCAGCAGTGTCTGTCGTCATCGCCATCTCCAATCTGGTCTGCTTTACGCGTGCCAAGAAACCTTACTTAGACCTCACCCAGACGGACCGCGATGGATAACCTCACTGTAAAGGCTGCATGACCGGTATATAAGATTGAGGAAACCTGTTATATAATGTTCATAGTAATAGGCAGAATATGATAAGGAAAAATAACCTATGGAGTTGGCGGATGAGTAGAAAGAGCAAGGAACGAAGCTTGGGGTTCTCACATACCACTCCGCCTGCTGAAGCCTGCAGTTCCATACCGTGCTGAATGAAGATGGGATTACTTGCACAACTGGGCCCCCGGGATGCACCCACTAGGGTCATAATTACAAGAGAGGAAGTATAGCAAGATCGTCTATGGGGATGGCTCACGGAGGGTCTCAAGGCGCCATGCGATTGACCAGCTCAAGCTACAATATTCTTCGAGGGACCGGACGAGCAAAAGAACAATCCGAGATAGGATTCCGCTTTATATACTCTTAGTCCGACAGGATAGCGAAAGCATGGAGGTTTTGTTGTAGCCGGTTGAGGGTCATCTCTATGCCTCAACTCCCACAAGGGATAGGGGGAAGAAGCAATTGAGTGTCAAGTTCCCCTTCGAAGGGAGAAATTGGTATCACTTTCACTCTGTCGCTGCAAGAGTTGGAAACCTTCGGGATTATCAATTTCACTTCGCAATTCGCTGTCTCCCACTCGCAACTCTCCCATTTTCGAAATTCCTGTTCCTTCGCTTTGCACTTTCACTTCCCCCCCCCATTTACCACTTCCAATCTTCCATTTTCCTTCCACAAACCTTTCGATATTCTCTTCTCTCCCACCTCTTCTTTGCTTCTTCTCCATTCTTCGAAGATCCATTTCAACATCATACAGCTTAATCTTCGTTTCAAACAAGCAGACTTCATCTTCTTTGGTCTAGCACCCCTTAATTTTCTCTTCCGAACTTTCAATTCTTCTCTGACATTGATATCGCTTGCGAATCATGTCCGACTTTCAGATCATGTTCGATGCCGTCATGGCGGCGAGGAAGGCGTCGGCTGAAACCAACATCGACGACCCAACTCTATCAGCCGATGACATTACGTCGGGTGCCAGCTCCCTCCCCGAGAACATCGAGGCCGTCGCCCATGATCCTTCCACCAATCTCCCTGATGCCTCGACGCGAATGAACGAGCAGAATGACGGGAAGAAGAAGCTTGAGATTGAACCGGGGCTCAGCGCCTTCTTCGACTTCGAGGAGGCATCCGGTGACATTTCGAACAATGAGATCGCGGGCGATCTCCGCGACTTCCACACTGAATGGGAAATTGACTGGCAGAATCATCCGATTCTCGGTGAGGACGTGCCCGAGGAGTACACGAAACTCTTTGCCCACATCGGCAAGGATGCCAATGGAGAGGCGTCTCAGTCCAACAAGTCAGCCCAGCCGGAAGCCGAGTTGAACAATGGACAGCTCACTCCTCCTGAGCACGTTAATGGGGACAAGCCTCAGTCCGTTCATCCCTCCAACGAGATGCAGCTCGATACAGTTGAGGTGGCTGCCAAAAAGCCCGGCAACCCTTCTACCACTGGATACACCAATTGTGGCACGATTCAGGTAATTCAAGCGGTCAAAGTGCATAGATAACTTTCATTAACACTTTTAAGGCTGTCAACCGTACCACCACTCGAGCTGCTGGTGAGCCCACTAAGTCGGGCATTTCCACTCAGGGGTCGGGCTTTGTTCCGACTAGATCCCTAACGAATCGTACATACCAATCTGACTCCGATTCTGAGGATGAGTTCTTTGATCGGGTTGATGAAATTGTCGATGAGCGCGCCGAGGAGCTCCTAGAAAAGGAGAGAGCAGAAAATGCTCAATCGATTGGAGAGGTCGCCCGTGACGACCAAATCAACCCCACTGGCAAGTTCAAGTCCGCACCCGCACTTATGGATCAGAGCGGCATGGTCAGTGACAGTACTATCCGCATAAACACTGTCAGCGATGTCTCGTCCTTGCCTGGAATTGCTCCTTACATTCGTCCTCCTGTTGGCCTGCAAGCCTACACTTCCGCCGACAATCCTCTTCTTCAGGGTGCTGGATGCCCCCCAGGCACCGTTCATCCGAACGACCTGCATATCCTTCCGGACAAGCAGAACTCTCATCTGCCAGTGGCTTCACATCCCCCTTCCACAACCAAAATTCTCATGACAGTTCCCACTGAGAAGGAGAAACTCGAATTGGAAGACTTTCTGTTTGCCTGTGAGCTTCAACACAATCCATCAGCTCGCAGATCGGACTCCCGGTACGTTGTTGTTGTCGGCAACGAAAAGCCAACTTTGAACGCAGTTGATGCTCCCCCTGGAGATCAAAACAATCAACCTGCGGAGGGTTCGAACACCTCCGCCTGTCCTGTTGTTGGCAATCAAAACAACCAATTCACAGAGGCTCCTGGCGCGTCTCCTCATCCTGTTATTAGCAATCAAAACAACCAATTCACAGAGACTCCCAGAGCGTCTCTTCATCTGGTTGCTGATAATCAAAACAACCAATTCACGGAGTCTCCCCGTGCGTCCCTTCGCCTTGTTTCTGATAATCAAAACAATCAACGCATCGCGGCATCCAACTCTTCTCATCTTTCCACTGGCGAGCAAACCAATCAATCAATTGAGGTTTCCAACGTCTATCCTGAGCCCATTTGCGTTGACGACGAATCAGCAGCACCGGAAGCCGCTCAACCTGCCACCAGCAACCAAGCCACTCAGTCGACTGCTTCTACCGACTCTTCCTCTGCCGCCAGCGATCAAGAGACGACTGCCTCTGAGCCAAGCAGTCCTGCTGCTGAAAAGCAAGACAACTCCACCGGCGCCACTGATAGTGACGAGCCAGACACCACAACCGCTGAGAAAACTACGACCAGACACTCCGGGAAATTCCCCCAGCCTGTTGCTGCCTTCGAGAAGCCGATCAAGATGTCGGAAGCATGCAACCCGGAGCAAAAGGTGGTCATTGACAAAATCACGGAAGAGTGCAAAGTGCACTGCAACCGGATGGTGATGGGTGAGCACCGGGTCAACCTCATTGGGTTCGATCAGTTTGTCGCAGATGGCAACGTGATAGCATGGACCGACCGTGAGATGAAATTTGTTTTGGATTGGTTCACTCGCGGCGCGAAAGTGCTGGAGAAGATGAAGAAGGGGACAGTTGAGACTTTCAAGCAAGTTCAGGGACTCTGTAGGTTTCCTGCGCCTCCTTACTGTCACAGGTCTTTGGCTAACAGTGACCAGTCCTTCTCTATGGGCCCATGTATGGCGAAGGAACTCACCTGGATCTTTTCAGGGATTATTCCCATCTTGCAGGCCCTATGGTCAAGGATTATCTTGACGTCATTGAGAAGAATCGAGTCATTCGGGCTGCAGTTGAGGAGGCAATTAACGCGGGAGCTAAAATTGACCTTGCTTTGCTCTTGAAGCCTGTTCCTGTGCTTCCTCAGTAAGTTTATTGCTGCTGCACGTTTTATTCCACTCAACTTACAATGTTATTAGTGAAGTCGAAAATCTCGATTCCAAGGCGTTGACCTACTTGACCTACTCCAGTGTTGGCTACCCTACTCCAGGTATGCAAGTTGACTGGGAAAAGCTCCGCGTGGATCTCGAGCAGCACAAAGAGAAGATCCCTGTGCTCTACAAACTCGTCGGAGTCTGCAAGACGTTGGCTTTGAACACCCCGCGCATTCAGTACTGTATTCGCGAGATGATGGAGTCCGCAACCTACTCCTATCACAGCCTCTGGCACTCTTGCTTCGACAAGCGAAGCCGTGTCGATTTCGCAGAGCGAGCACAGAAGTTCCATGCTCGACTCTTCTATGTCATCTACAATTGGTTCAACGTCAGGAAGAACTCCAAGATCCTCGAGTTCCTCGGTACGGACATCCTGAAGCATGACCTGCCTACCCTCTTCGAGAACTTGAACAACTTGGACGAATACGAAAAGACCATGCAGGCTCGCTACAACTGGCGTCAACACAAGGTCAATGAGATTGATGCGGCTTTCCAGAAGGAGGAAGCCAAGACCATGCCGATTCTGGGCAACTACGCTTCTTTGATGGACCCTGTTCTTGAGCGTCCAACTCATGTCGATCCTCAACAAGATGACTTGCTGGGTCGGATGGGCTCTTCCCCCCAACCCCACGGTGCTCAATTTGTCGTCCAGAGCCCTGCCGGCCCGGCTCCAACCAACAATAGAGGCAGCCCAACCGCTGGCCTACCTCGTGTGATGCCGACCACTCCATCGCGAACCAACACCGGCGCACGACCGGCCACCGGTCCGTCCCGTGTGATGACCGCCAGCCCAGCTCAAACCAAGCGTGGCCCTAGACCGACCGCTGGCCCGTCTCGTGTGCTGCCTGCCACCCCATCACAAATCAACAAAGGAGGTAGACCGATCGCTGGTCCGTCCCGTGTGATGTCGGATGGCCCAACTCAAGTTATCATTGGCCAACGACCGACGGCTGGTCCTTTCGACAGGATTACAATGCCCCCCGAGCTCGGAGCTGGATCCGCACAACCTGCCACACCTCCTAAGATCAAGCGCAAGTACTTGGTTGATGGATCCGTCGGGCAACAGACTCCGCCTGATACCCCTACTTCTTCTGGTGCTCCCGAGAACAAGCGTCGACGTCTCGATAGCGAGCAGCCGAACGTAGGCTATATCTGAGCGTTGAGTTCTCTCTTGAAGGTCTTGTTTCCTGAGCTGGTGCTTGAAGAAGTTTGACCAAGTAGACTTTAGGTGATAATTGTGGTGACACTGACAGAATCCTTTCTTCTTTTCTTTTCCTTTTCGTTTTCCCCTTTTCCTTAATTTGGTCCGACTTGCTTCTCTTCATTTATGCCCTTTCAATGCACAAAAACATTCAGAGAACAACAACCTTCTGAAAAGCAAATCGTGCAGATTCTGGGCGATGGTAGACAGTGGTTCCTTGATGGATGCTCTCTGCTTTTTCTCTTTTCTTTTTCTCTTTCTTTGTTGATGCTTTGCTTCTCTTCTCTTCTCACTGGGTGGTTGAAAACACAAAAACACATGGAAACGACAAAACTTCAGAAAAAAAATCACCAATCATGGTTCGTTACCACATGTTTGTTCACGATACCCATGCCATTGTTTGGCACTCCCAAAAACTTCCATTAAAAGTGCCTTAGCTAGCCAAAATGAACAGATAGTTCGCCAAACATGCCCACATGACAGCGTGACATGGTTGAAAGTTTGGATTGCCTGTTGTAGCACAATGATGCCCTGACAAACAATAACACCTGAAATGATGTTTTTTAACCTTGGTGTTGCTCTTCTGGCGAAGATAATTCCATCAGAAGATGACACCTGCTGCTGTCAGGAGGTGGCACTGGGATTAGCAGTAACGCCACAGTTTCTGAGTAGCTATTCCGCACCAGCGAGCCTCAATGAGGGCATGGATCTGCAGGGATTACATCGCCATCGCAGCTTCTGTGGGAATCTGGGATATGATGTAGCTCCGTCCCTTCACTGCCTTGTTTAACTATTTTGTCGATCAAACTCTCCCACGGGCTTAAACACAATCATCTACTCGTCACACCACACATGGCACTGCTCTCATGCGTCACCATGCCCCGGAACTACTCAGCAAATGTCGCTTCAATTGACCTGCTGAGTCCATCATGCCATTCAAATGGCTGAACACCTCCGGACCGCCAGATCGTCCCATAGCCAAAGATATGGACAACGTTTCGAGCAAGGGACGGAAATCTAGGCGGCAAAGCTTGAGCTTATTGTTAAAGGGGCTCAAACCACGAAAGAATCGTGAGAAGGATGCACGCCATGGAGTTAACGGCACTAATCAGGTGAGCTTTGCTGCACGAGTGGATGTGTCCGCGTTCGTTGCTAAGTTCAAGACAGGACACGGCGTCTATCCCGCAACCTGTGGCATCGGATCTTAGTCCGACAAAGGAAGCTCCTGCTATCACAACACCTTCAGACGATACCATGAAACGCAGTGACGAGAAACGACCTACTTCGAAGACCGACATCGTCGCTACTCCAGAGCCAGAGCCCCAAGCGGTGAGCCACGAGCTGAATGATACCGACATACATACACTCTTTGCCTCCGCGCCTCAGTACACTATAACCCTCGATGGTAATGCACCCGAGGTCTCGGTTGGCTTTCCATGGCAGTTCGATCTTACCATGCGTGATACAAGCGACTCGAGGTCAATCCGACACCCTGCCTTCTCCGTATCCACCCTTCGAACACATCTCGCAGCTCCGAGCCAGCACCATGACCACCAGGGCCATGTCTCATCGTTCTGCATCTCAGCGAAAGAACTCCCGAATATGTTGCGAGCAGATGGCAACGAGGCCGGTGCTGTCGGGTTCGAGTTCTTTACGCAGCTGGGAAATGCGGATTTTCTTTACGAAGGAGAAGACGATGCACATGAAGAAGAGGCGCAGAGAAATTGGAGACGGTTTCAACAAAGCCCGGGGAAACTAGGTATTCGATTGTTTGACCGTATGATTGTCTACGAGCGGTTGGCCGAGCTAGGCGAGATGTACGCAAGCTGCCGCCACTCGAACAAGAAGATGAGTATATTGGACAAGCAGAGCCCGTCTGAGCTGTACGCGCTGCTATATGCTCAGCTACTACAACCACCACGATTCGATCCTGACGCGCAGGATCCTACGGGACTGAAGGTGCAAGTGGAAAGCCTGTCCAAGATCCTGGCCATCAAAGGAATTTGGTACGATTTCAGTTTGGTGGAAAATCGGATACGTCTAGGCCAATTCTTTTGGACGGTTGAGGAAGAGCAAGAGGAGGAACAGTTCGACAACAGTCTGCCCGAGCGGGACGTTCTCGTCTTGCAGATCACGTTGGCGGCCGAACTTCTTGTTCGACTCGAAGCCATTGCTGCGGCTTCGGCCGAATATGTGCGCAAAAATTTGCATCTGACCAAGGAAAACGTAGACAGGTTCAAGGAACTTCAGTCCAGGAAGCTGAGCTGGGATTTGGTACTTGCACGGAGGTTCCTAGAGAACATCAAAGTCGTTTGCACGCAAGTACCCGTCTCGACTCCACCGACACCGAAGAAATCCTTCTTCTCCTCCGGAAATAACCAAGAAGATGCCTCAGAAAACATGGAGACGATTCTATGCCTCCTTCCTCGCAACCTCGATCAACAGCTCTCTGGTTTGCTCGCATTCGCCCAGAGCATTGGCTGGCCTGATATCGATGAACTTGAATCGGAGTTGAACAAGAAGTACCGACGGCCATTCAAGGAAATGCAAAAGCACAGTGCCGACCAACTTATGACACCGAGTATCTATAAAACCCCGATCTGCTCGCCTTCGAATAAACCAAGCAGCCAGCAGACGGATTATTTCAACAGGCCAACCTCACGTAGAAACAGCTCAAGTCCGGGCCGTCGACCATCCCGCCCTCGAACGCAGAAGTCGAGGACTCACCTCACAGCCCAGCTTTCACCGTCCCGTCCATCCACCCCCGATCCATATGTCACCCCAGGTACCGCAGGCGCCTCGACTGTCATGTCGAGCATCAGGTCTACGGCCAACCCCCTCGACACATTTACCACGCCTCCGTCATGGGTGACACCAACCTACCTTACCGGCCTGCTGCTTCCGGGACCCACGACGTCATATTTCCTCCTGGCGACGCTGCTCGAAAATTCCCCCTCGGCGCTTGCCAGAGTGGGCGAAAGCGCCAACCTCACTGCTGGCTTCATTTATGGGGGCCGGAGCTGGTGGAGCACCGAGTGCGTCCTTGGACGCGTGCTCGCGGGGCTGCCCGGAGCCAAATCATGCATGGGCTGGGTAGGCACGCCTGTGGCGCCGATGGACAACCACGAAGGGTGGATCGACGTCGGCGGAGGTGCGGTTGGATGGCGGCGAGACTGGGTCGTCATCGCCAACGAGAAGGGGAGCGACCACACGCTCAACGCATATGCTGGTGTGCGTGGACTTCTTGGCGATAGATACGAAGAGAGCAATGGCAAGATCCAAGCGTCTGCGGACAACTTCATCATCCCGTCCGAACCTCGCCACGTCAAGCGCGCCGGGCTCTGGTTCGAAGGCCTCAAGCTCGTTCCTTCGCCCACGTCCACGAACCCATCGAGCTCCAGTCAGGGCAGCCCGAGAAGTCAAGCCTCCGACCCGGGCAGCCAGTGTTCCGGGGGGACGGTCTCGAAAGAGCTCATCCCCCACTTGCTCTTCTCCAGCACTTCCTTGAGCGACGACTACGGCACACAGTCCGTCGCACTGCGCTACGATGTCTACTTCATCTCCGCCTGGCCGTGTCGACCGCCACGGGTCGTCACGGTCATCAAGCGCGCTGCAGCCGACTCCGCTGTAGCCGACTCCGCTGCAGACAAGGAGTCACACGTCGAGGACTTGCCTTCGCATCCACTGCACATGTCGCACCGGTACACGGTGGTGCCGGCGGCGTCGGTGTTGGGCAAATCGTTTGCACTGCCGAGGAATGAGGAGGAATGGGAGGAGAAAGGGGTGTTGGTGCTAGATTCACGAGCCGATGCGACGTTGGAGTTAGTGGCGAGGGCGTGGTGTGCGAGAGAAGGCTTTGATGCGGTGATAGGGAGAGGGGTGGGACAGGATGGCGGCAAGGATCGAGGAGTGGACGGGACTTGTTTGGCATGCTGCGTGAGGGAAGCGAGGATTGCGGGAGTGAGGGTGGTGATCCGAGTATCCGGGTGAGAGACTATTGATGGCCAGTGGCACTCTGTACATGTATTTGGAGCGTTGATGATACCCTTTCGTTTGCATACTTCAACGGAACACGCACTTAATGTTTATACGACACCGTTTCAGTTTCACGATTTGTGCACGTCGCAGTAGAACGTGACGAGAAGCCAATCCATTTCAATATCGTGCCCGTGGTTCTGTAAGCATCATAACGCCGCCGGATATGCCAGAGCCCCGTTGCAGGATTCAAGTGTTGCCGAGTCAGGTATTTCTACAGTGGCTGGGACGTCCTGTCCGCAATCAAAGCGTCCTTATCCTCGACCCTCATTCCGAGGAATGTCCTTCCATCATCGATCTTCCATCCACGCCAACCGTCCGTCCCCTCCGTCAATGTTTCGGGCGATTTATGTCGTCGTCGGGTTCGGGTTCATCTGCGCAATATCATCAGCCCGCCATCCCACAGCGTTCGTCGGAGTCAAATTTCGTCACGTACCTTCCTCTTGCCACCGGTCATGGTGACGTTGACGAAGCGGCGGGTGTATTGGATTCGCTTCTTTGCGCGGCCCTTGGGGACCTTCTTCTTCTCTTGCTTCTCGACCTTGGGGGTCTGCGACTTGACCTTACCCGCACGAGCGAGCGATCCGTGCACTTTTCCCATATTGATGAGGCGTCGATGGGATTCGCGTTCGGTTGTTTTATGCGGTGCGTTTGACTGTGGAGGAAGTCGGAGTTAGCGAATCGTGGCTCACTCGGGTCGAAGTTTGCTTTCGGCGATTTCGAATTTCGCGTTCAATATTCGCTCGATGGTGCAGGTTCGTGATGGAATCAATACATACCTCAGGTGATGGCGTCCAGAAGGCTGGGGATAATGGGAGTCAAGATTGTGCTCTCACTGAAATTGCCGCTTGGTGGTGGGATTTCGACGTTCGTGATTAGTCAGAGGTGGTGAGATTCGGTACGGGAAGAACATAGTTCCGGATTTCACGTCACGTGTCCGTTCAACGGTATCTGAGCGCCAAGCCTAGGAAACGAGAGCTCCTCACCTGTGCATCAATTCAAAGGGATACTTTTTAGGAGCGATTAATAAAATGAATGATTGCATGTCATTCTCGTCAATTTTAGATATCTCTTTATCGAGAAGCATCACGCCTCTCATTACTCTCCTCCTGTTTGAACTTTCACCACAATGGCAGGGAGCACATAGCACGTGTGTGGCCCCTGTGCCGATGCTTGCCCCGCTCTTCTGTTTGCCCAACAGCTCAAGGTATCCACGCCCAGCCATGGATGATCTCGTTATCGTCATACTCCATTGCTATCTCCGTTACGTTCATTGTTTTCGGTTCTGCATGAGTTCGTCCACCTGAGTGCTTTCGTTTCTTATGAGCCGTTCTGTCAGTAGCGTTGTTGTTGCCCATCATGCGATATCTCTCCGTCCTCTGGGGACTTACAGCAGTGGTGACGAGCTCTACAACACCACTTCAAGAGGCCCCGAATCCCGCATACTTGTTTAAGAACCCCACCGAGACTGATGCAGTGGCACAGCACCGGATACCTACCATTCACGAGTCTGCCGTCCAGGCTAGGCGAATATTACATCTGGAGAACATCGGCACCTTGTCGACCGTCTTCCCTGGCAAGTCCGATGAATATGCATCGGAGAACCGGCCAACCAGCCTGGGCGGCACACCTATTGGTCTGATGGACTACTTCGCCGATTGCGAGCCATCGACGGGCAACCCCACCGTCCTGGCGATCCGGATCGCCACCAGCTTCAAGAACGTCGATGCCGGCAGCAACATCACCCTCTCGATGCGGTGGCACCCCCCTGCGAAGTCGGTATACAGCGCAGCCGGCATGCCGCGTTTCTCGCTGGTTGGCCACCTGGAGGATATAACAACCTTTGACGCGTTCAAAGCGGGTATCCCACCTTGCTTCGCGAGGGCGCATCCGGACGCCGTGGCGTGGCTGCCAGGAAACCCCATTCATGATAGCCATTGGGTGAGGCTGGTTGTCGACGAAGTCTATTGGATCGGTGGGTTTGGCGATCGTGCGTATATCGGATGGATTCCCGCGGAGGTGTGGAGCAGCGTAACGAGGAAGGAGGTCGAGGAATGCCGGCTGCCGGGTGAGAAGGATAGTAGCTCGACGTGGTATAGGTCTCATCGAGGGGCGATTAAGATGAGCTGCCACGGGGCCGCAGCAGCAAAAGGTGCACTGCTTCTTCTAGCTTTTGTGGGCTTGACTTGGCTCGTCGTGAGACGCGCCTCTGCAAGCCGGCGCAGCTGTGCCAGAGCTGCGGAGGAAGCTCCTGCAGAACTTGAAGCTGCCGAGAAGGAGGCACTCATCAGCTCCTGATGACGTATGGAATTTTCTTCGGTCAACTGGGTGATTCAGCGTTTGTCCAAGACCGAGCACACATTATCCCTCAAGAAGCTCCGGAAGCTCGTCGTTTCGGTCCAGCCTAGTCTAGAGCCTGTGAGGCTTGTTAAGTTGTCACATATCATCTTCGCAAGCCATAAACTTTTACTTCCTTCAATTTCACAACAGCACAACTCATACTCACGTATTTTCCCGGCGCACTTTCCCTACTGCCAATTTAGAGGGCCGGTCGGCGACGTCAACGTCGCTCGCACATGCTAAGACATTGGCAAACTTCCGTGGGCATGTGCGCGGGCCACTTAAACTACTACAGTGTACTCACCTATGCCTTCAGCCATTGCGATCATAATCGTGATCGTCATCGTGATCGTCATCTTCGCCCTCCTCTAACTCTTGCACCTGCCCTAATTCCACGGCCTACCTCATTGGGTTCTCAACGTTCACCACCCCCATGCTCCGTAGGCGTTCAAACAAGACGAACAACCTCTCCGCTTCGCGCCCCTTCTCTACCTCTGTCATCTCCGGCAAGTCTACTTGTTGCTCCCTGCCTCGGTGTTGGCCCGTGATGGGATTAATCTCGGACTGAGACTCGGCATCCCACCCCCCCTGGTCGTCGGCTGGCGGAACCGGCACGCCCAGAGAGAAAAGTAAGCGAGACGCACAGTCGTATCCGACATTGCGTACCAGCTGCTCCGAATTGTCGCCCGAGAGCGCCATCAGCAGGAGTCCTAAGCCATTCTTGAGCTCTGGGGTGACTGCGACTATGTTGATCCTCACCAGCTTGTGCGGCAGCTAACTGCCGTTCCCCAACGCCACTGTTCGGTCTTCGTCAGATGGGAGCAGTCGTGCCTGGAGCTGTGCTATAACCGGTGGCGGGCCACCACGCACGATCAAGGTAAAGAGAGCCACAAGGGGCGAGAGACGCTACTTCCAACTCGTCTTGCTGGGGGAAATTGAGGGTAGCATGGAGGAGGTCGACCAGCTTCACATCGTTGAGTGGTGGCCAAGGCGTGTTTTCATCATGATACTCCGCAATGAAAAAGAAGGTGGCGAGGCAGTCGATAATGGGGGAGATGGGAGACTGCAGAGGTGGAGAGGAAAACGGTCGCTCTGTCGAACCATTTGAGGATCGGGTCGAGACACTCAAGGAACAGGGAAGCTTGGTCTGGATACCGACACAAATAGTGGAAAGAAGCTTGAGCGACTCATCGTCGGCCGCTGTAGACTCCGTGGATAGAAGCGCTTGATTTCGCGCATAATAAGCGATGCCCAGAACAACGCATCATCAGCCTGTGACGCGCTCGCAGGCGAAGAAGCACTATATTACTTACCGTGTCGGGTGTCTCAGCTAGGCTGGTGCTCTCGAAGAAATGCGAAAGAACCAGATTCTCGTCGGCCACGCAGTTAAGCAGCATCCTGGCAGCGACAAATGCATCCCAGCCGTCGGTCGCATTGTGGACATACTAGAAGGTCAGTGCCTCGAGAAGAAGTATGATTGGACTAGAACATACACCATCATGAGCTCTATTGGTTTCCTTGGGTACGCCTTTTTGACAAAGACCTGTCTCATCGGCGACGAGAGTACCACATTGGTCAAACACCGCAAGGCGAGGCGATGCCCCGCTTGGGAGACGTTGCCTAAGGCGTAGGTCCAGACAGTCACCATGCCAGGAGCTCCCATGGGAGAATCGAGGCCATTGCCGTTAGAGGCAATAATGAGGCCGTAATTATAGTTGTTGCGGCAGCGCATCACAGGCTTAAATTCGTTAGTGTCTGTGTCTCGAGGCTCTGGCTGTGACAACCTGGGATTTACCTGGATTCATTGTGTCTCCGGTCCCAATGTAAGCCTTGAGATATCCGAGGACTGCCTGTATCTGGGCCATCGTGCTCGTTAGGAGTTGATGGGTGATGGGCTCCGGCCCCTGTGGGCTGTGGAGTGTGGGCGCAAGGCTCGACTACTCTACAGTCTACGGGCATTGACTGCCCGCAGAAATTCCAGGAATTCATCACATATTAGGTATGTTTACGGAGAGTGTCACTGTGCATGCGGAGTTACGCTGCTGATTGTTTCGTGAGCGTTGTAGACTGAAGACGTACGGGTATGGTATGGTCAGGTGACTTGACCTAGCTACTAAATTTCGATGTGCTTTCATACCGATATAACGGAGACACCAATTAGCTATCCCAGTCTTCCAGAACACCTTGCATCCCAAAACCCGTTGCATTATGTCAACGGTGGACGGCTGCTGGAATTGTCATGGGACGGACTGGGGGGTGGGTGTGTGGAGATGGGTACGGAAGAATTCCAGCAACTTGCCAGCGCTGGTTTCCTGCGGTATTCCTCAAAAAATATGCGCATGTACAAATCGGTTCGTTTCAGGGGTTAGATACAGCATTTCCTTTCACCTAAATTCAGGAGTTTTTCCACTTCCAAGGAGCGCACAAGTCTATGCCGACCGCCTTTTCAGCTTTTGCAATCTTGTGTACTACATGCCAATCTATCTATCTCGCCAACTAGCAGCCATACACTCCAAGCGAAAGACAGGCCGCTCTACTGTTCTCCCTCCAAACGCCACGGCGGTTCCGGGTGCAGAAAGCGAGCTTCAATCCTCAACAAAGCGATGTGCAGCCCTGCTGACTGCCGTGACACCCATGTGTTCCGCACGCGAAAGCCATGTGGTAACCATGTGCTGGCCACGCGGGACAATCTCAAAGGTTCCGGCCGGAATCAGGCGCAGAATGTGGCGTGTATTGGATCATGGTCCATGGATGGCGGGATGGAAACACGGCAGTAAATGTGACAGATCCAGACCCTTCCCCTTCGGCTCTTGAATACACCTAGCTGCAGACGCAGCAGGAATCAGGATGCCACCGTGGCCCGGATTCCAACCGGAAGGTCAGGCTCCGAGAAATGGGAGCGATGCTGCACATGCGTATGATTGCACTGAGAACGGGTTGGATTTCCGTTGGGAGGATCTGTCGCACCAGGACTCAGCGGTTGTGAAGCTGGCAGATGATCTACGAGCCTGGGCATAAGCGGCGAGATGCAGCGGTGGTGTGAAAGCTCAAAGCACACTTTGTGCCACCCGTCCCCGGCGTTACAACACCGGGGGTTAAACAAGGGCCGTGTTCTCCATGTTGCCGGCTGAAGTAATATTCCCTCTTCCTGCATGATATTAAACGCAATATGGAGGGAGATCGGCTTTCTGCCATAGCATATTGCATCTCGAGAATCTGCATGCCAAGCAAGTGATCTATCAAATCCACGATTAGCGCCAATCATCGATCTGTGTCTTGAAACTCTCTGCGATTCAAACTCTACGGAGTATTCATTTCCCAAACGAGGTTTGTATATACTTTTACGTTCCCTGTCCTCCTATTTGTCCTTCATTCATGTTACGCCAAGGGCATAACTGCAAATCAGCGGGCGGGTTTCGTCGCCCATTTCCGGGAATCTGGAGTCCATAATACCTGCCTACTTCTCAAGTTGCCGCTAACTACGGATTCGAGCGTCGCTGCATCCCGAGGGTTTGCTTTGTGCCATGCTATCAAAGTTTCCACTGCCTTGAGACACATGCCTGCATCCACGTGGAACACAGAGTGATCCATCCCTGTATAGGTAGTCCTGCATCTCGCTGCTGTGTCACCTCTGAACTCGCTGATGAGCTCGGCTGCATTCTAAAATACGAATAAGAATGAGAACGGGATCATCCAGCCAGGCTCATGCTTGGTGGACATGAAGACTGAAATTAGAGCAGTGAACAATCGATGCCATACGATGGTATGGCCTTACTTGGTCGAGATTGATTGGTCTTAGCAGTTAAAAAACTCTGAATCGGGTGGCTGCAGTAGTAAAGAAGAGTTGGGACAGATCCTTGCTGTACTTCAACAGAACAGATGAAATGAATGGGTGGTCCTCATTCCGGTTGTACAAGGCGATCGACCCGAAAGTGGTCATCAAACCTTAGTGTGCTATATTGCAGCAGCCTGCGGACTGTTTGACACTCGTCACTTGACTGACAACGAGCAAGTCTAAAGATGCGGAACTCTCACCAACCCCAAGTCAGCACGTCATCCCAGCCATCTCCGTCCCATGCAGGGACGCCTGTCCTCTTTGGGTTGTCCTTGCGTTTATCGTGGCAGTAAGGTCAATAATTGTCCGCTGTTGAAGCACTCGACGCCATCCACACTATCTCGTCGTTTGTGGCACACCTATCTACCCATTATTGTTTGAATGGATCTCACCTCATCCAAAGAGAGTCCTCGGGGCTGCTATGCCATGTATTCTCCGCGAGAGTAAACGAGATGGATCACTGCCGCCATGTCGGTGGGCAACGATGACGTGACACAGGCGTATTTGTGAGACTCCTGACTTCTGAAATGTTTTGGTCTCTGTACATTCCTGTATCTGACGAGCTGGCGGCCTGGCTCACGAGGAATCGGCTCCCTACATGTGGTTGAATGCATTATCCGAGACAAAGAATAACGTAAGGAGATGCCCTGCCCTAAACAAGTGTTGGTGTTGGGATATGATATCAGAAAACGGATGCCTTGTGGATGATTAGTTGGAAGGTCATGGATACGCACTAGTGCAACCAGTCCAGGAGTAGGCTGGTTGAACATCGAGACGCATGTCATTGGAAAAGGCCCCTAGCTTTCCATGCCCCGACAAAGACAACACGCATATTTCAAGAATCATGGAAACAAAGAAGTAAACTTCCCCAGATTGGGGTTCATGTTCATTCGCTGATCGACCACTGTCGCACACCGGCTTGGTGGCGAAATAAAACGCCTTCCGTCATACTACTTTGATCTGCACCCGATCTCATCTCCGACGTAGCCACCCAATATGTAATATAATACACAATATTTGAATAGATGCCATCTGACCCATTCGTCCCGTGGATCTAGGCAGAAACCCTAGTGACGTTAAACATCGGGTATAATGCGAACCAACGAGATCGTGCAGAAAGGCTGCGATACCTGAAAGGAACATGCTTCTCCTGCATTGGATTGCCCAGTGAGTGAAACAGGAATATGGGCGGCCCGAAGCAATATAGATGATCACACAACATGAACAAAATGTCTAGTCCAAAGGGGGTAGTGCAGAACCGGCCAGAAAATGGAGACCTATCAACCAAAACCAAGGGAACACAAATAGGGTTCATTGAGGGATGGACTCGTACATAACACCGGAAGAGATGTCGGATAACGCCGTTCGCGCCAGGCAAGGGGTAACAAGAAGGAAAAGGCAATGGAGGGATGAATTATCCTCCCCAGGAATATCGTCGCGCAGTCATCGTCGTAGATCGTCAATCAATATGGAAGATTCCCCGCCCTGATGCCACTAGTTAGTTCATACCCCGGACTACCCGGTGTCGGTTCAACTTACCTAACCATCACGCCACCACTCGCATGACAGCCTCTCTCGTGCCGCTTCATGTTGCTGCGGACACTGAATGCCTTCCCACAGCCAAGGTGCGGACACTTGTACGGCTTCTCGCCAGTGTGGCTGTGGCTGTGGATCCGGAGGCTGCTGGGCCGACTAAATGCTTTCGCACAGGTCGGGCAGACGTATCGATCCTGACTGCTGGGGAAGCTGGACGATGCCGACGGAGAGATGAAGTGATGGTGCTGCCAAGGGTTGCTGCCCGAAGCTTGCGGTGAAGGGAGGGTGGAATGGATGATTGAGGGCTGATGTTGCACCTGGAGAGTTGGAGGAACAGGTGGAGGGTAGGTTGCGGGGAGAGGCCGCTGTTGATTCGGGCCGTACGCTGATGGAATCGAGGTGTAGATGACATTTTCGGGTGAGTAGTTGCTGGCCGATCCCCATGAAGAGACAGTTGCGTTACCCGGGGAGTTGCCGTATGGCGATGCTGAATAGGGGGAGGAATTGGCCCCATAAGGGGAGAGTCCAGGAGGACAAATTGGGCGCGGTCCCGGCTTTCTTCGTGGCGGCAGCGACAGATTCTGTCGCTGCGACGTGGGGTCCATGTTGTTAATTAAACCAAGAGAAAAATTAGGAGCGGATGAGGAAATCGAAGACGGAGCCGATACTGATGTCGGCGAATGATTACCATCATTAAATCCATCGGGTCGTAATGGGGGAGTTGGAGGTAAGGTCATCTTGTGTGCGCCCAGTGATAATGAGCCTGAAGCATACTTCTCAGCACTCTCCATGGATGAAGCTGAGGGTGTAGGCTGGTGAAATGAGTGTCGTCCATGGTTTTGGTGGGATAAATGACCCCGCGGACTTGGTGGTTTTGGTGCTTGCTTTCCTGCGAAAACCATGAGACACGGCTTCTGCCCATTGCAGTTGGAAGACTTACCATGCTCTACTGCTTTATCACCATCAGCAATAGTTAGAAGACTGGATATTGAAGGCAAGGACAGTTTATTAACCTCCTCTCCCGGTGGGGAAGGAGGGGACTGTGGAGTTCTTTGTTGCGAATAGCCCATGGATCTGTTCGCACCCGCGCTGGAATAAGAATTTGAGATTAAGGAGGAAACCGGTTGTGAATGAGTATTATGTGACCGAGTCTGGAGATTAGGATGTTCGAAATGCCGGCGGTGGAAATCGTCACTCTCACTCCTGTGAACCATGGTGGATAACTGCATGGCTCATGGACCTCAAGGGCGAAGAATCGCCCTGCAATGCGCGGTGGAAGGAGGCTGTGGGTGAGTATAAGAACTTAAGAAGGTGTCCTCGGCGCTCGATAGGCCAATTAACCACCGTTAGATCGAAGTGGGAAGGGGTTCTATCTTAAACAACAATGCGGGACGATCCACGCATTTGTGGGAGAGAAAGTCGAGCACGGACAGTGCGGCGAATGTTGATCCCGAAGGGAAGGAATGATTGAGATGAGAGTTTCGCTAGGACTCCCTGGTACTGGACAGTGGGCTGTTGGCGCCAAAAGCGGCGGCTCGTCACCGAGAGGATGGATCAGACAACGTAACCCCAGGCGATCTCGCCCTCATCAAGTGAGATGAGATGTCCGTTATTGTTGCGGGTTAAATGGGCAGGGAAGTGAGGAACAGCGCAAGAGGTGCCCACAGCGATGCTAGGTCCTGTCCCCATAGCCAGTAGGCCCACCCATGACCCAACGGTAATAATGCAGGCGACAGGCGTGGAGCGGGCGACGGCATCCAACGACCAAAAGTCGCCGCCGACGTGGATGATGACCGGGAGCGTTGTTTGGATTAGACTCAGGACGGGGGACGGTGATCCACCGGAAATCCTGCCCGCTTATCACCACAGCGGCTGTAGTTCGGCGAGGTCTGTCTAAAGTTCAAAGCCCAGGACCAGAAAAGGCAGACACAAGACGGAGCAGAAACTCGTTTTGGACAGCGATTGACCAGGGTCTTTGAGGGTCAGGATTCAGTTGTGCACAACGCTGACCGGGGTTGATTCGGTGGACCGTGGACCAGATCAATAATACTGTGGGAAAACGACAGGTTACCATAGGGTGAGTTGCAGGTCAAGGGCTTCGAGCTTCGAGGGTGGGAGCGTGCTTAGTACACCACAGGAGGCATGTCGTGCAAGGAGAGCTCCTCGGCTACAGCCTACAGACTGAGTAATGAGAGGATTCTGCGGTGTACAGCGGCGTTCAGTGGGCGGATGCGCGGGATGGCGGACGAACTTATTTCCAGATTAGTTTCTCCTTTCTGCAAAGCACAAATCGAGCGATACAGGAGAGGGGGCGTTGCCAGAAACAGACGACGTGTGCACACGATCTCGGTTCCGATCCAAATTGACGGGACGTTTTGCCGCACGCCCTCTCCTTAAAGCGTCGACGCACAGGTGATTATGCACCACCGCAACTCCGCAAGGAAGCGACAGGAGGTGAATATTGTGAAATGTGAATATGGAAAATTGGATCTGATGATCTGATCCATCTTTGCCGACTCCTAAAGGATCAGCAAGAGGAACGTCACTGGAGGCTATGCAGTGTGGATCATCGTGTAGTTCCCTTCGAAATTACCGATGACACTCCACAATTCAAGTCCCACAGGCCACAACAAGACCAAAGAAGGCCTGGGCATTAGCGTGTCCGCCAGCTCAGCAGCTACAGTATGGTCGAACATTGAAAAATGAGATGAAATCTGTCAATGATAAAGGATCATTGGATGAGCCATGGTGGCGGGGGAAGAAACGTTCAATAAAGTCCAACAACGTGAGAAACGGTAGGCTCTCCTAGAGAGCCGGATGGTGAGCAGCCGCGGAGGTGATCAAGCGAGTGATTGGGGTCAAAATGCTTGCGCTTCACGAGCACGGTATATTTGAGTATGGGAAGATTCAGGAGATGTCGATACTCAGGAGGCGCCCATAAGGACGCCTGGTGCGAATGACTACCCTCATAGGTTCACACGCGCATCCAATTGGTAAACTAGACTCGAGATGTAAAGCACAGTAAGAGCTTGGAGGCCTGGAACGTGGAGGGAACGCCTCAGCCGGTCAGCCCTCTGCGAGTCGGACCGCCACCATATTAACTTTCTCATTGCCGTGCCGCCCTTGCATGTTTGTCCACGGTTTCGAAAGCTTGCTTCTGTTGAACGGCATGATTCTGCAACCCTTAGCGTTGTTAGTGTGCGAGTCTATGCCATTGATAATTTGATAAATCTAGCCGGATGGGGGAGCGAATGGTGCAATGACGGCGTGGGGTGGAGATTTGGAGAACGGGAGAAGAGAAACTGGAATTTACACATCGGCATCTGCATAATTGCTATCGATTCCAGGTTTCGGACTCGATTTGTCGTACTGGCATCACCCTCGAACTACCGAAGAACCGCATTGGTGGATCCTGTTTTTACGAAATGATTGACGGAAACAAGGGAGGCCCTTTAGAGAACTGATGTTTAGAGCGGCGATCCATTATCAGAGCAGATGAGATTGACCTAGGGTGATCAACCACGATTGAGTATTGGCTATTGTAGATTTTCAGATACGTACAGGAGTCATGCTCAGTTTTAGACCTCGACACTCCTGTTTGATATCTACGAGATCGACTACTCGGCGAGGGTGAATATGGGGATTATAGAGGAGCAGTGGGGGTTCGAATGCAATGTGATAGCTTTAGGCCCTGGAAAGGAGTCGTCCTCAAGATATGAAGATAATCCTTTGGATACGAGTCCACCAGGCCATACCGATACTGACTAAAGTTCTTCGACAAGCCACTTCACTTGTCTTTCATATTCCAGATCCATGTGCTCATCTGCTCCAGGACCCCTCTCAGGGAACATTCATCAGACGGATGTGTGACCAGTCCTCTAATAACTTTCTAGATTTCCGGAGACTTACTCTCCATTGTTGACCAGAATACTTCAACCGCAGGAGGACAATCCCCTTGCTTTACCCCAGCCCAAGGGACAGGTCACTGGTGAGACAGAGGGTTTGACGTTGCATAGCTGGGTGCGGTTCGAGTGATTGACGAGTCACGTTGGATGTAGTTCTCCAATGGGCTGCGATGCGAATGACTTGGTCAGTGGCCATTTGGTAGAGCCGTCGAGAACGTTGCAAAATCCATGCCAGCTGCAAAAAGCACAAACGGGATTCCGGGACGATCATCACAGCGTGTTTTGGGACGCCCCCTGGCTGTGCTCTCGACCCTGTCTCCCTGTCGGCCACGCTGACGGCGCTCCAATCCACCGTCCGTCCAATGAAGGCGATGATCTAGGACGCTTCCTTGCAAATCCATCCCAAATCCATTTCGGGGAATGTGCCCAGGACACTTGATTTGCATGACGCCTGCATAAAGGTTTGTTTCCTGCGGTCACTCCAACCGAGCATCTTTAGTGGAGACCTGCAATATCCCAATTGCCCACGCCTCGCCTTTGTTCAAGCCCCCGACTCGCCGTTTTCGCCGTCTTCGTCAAGGAACGTCGGACCCTGCCAATTTGGTTCTAAATGGTCGCGATTCGGACGAGGATGGTGGACTGTGGAGATAGGAGAGAGGCTTCTCCCAAAATTGGAATTGGCCTACTTTCAACGGTGAAAAACATTGGATCCCTCGTGTTTGCCAGACCCCTTGAAGTCTGAACGGTCCAGTGGGGTTCAATCCCGATGGCCGATGTCCGATGGCACACTCCTCTCTGTTTGAGAAATACAAGCGAACCATAGTCGAGGGAATTTGACATCCGTCTTACTATTGCCATGACTCACGTGGCATCAGCCAAACAGTTTGTCAGATCACAGATATGCGATATGCCGCATCGTTGCGGCAAGGCGGCAGTTAACGAGCTGTCGATCCTGGTGTGCTTTTGTCTCCTGAAGCGCCATCCCCACTCCACAGTGGTACTTAGTCGAGTTTAGTGCCTGCGGCTGCTGAAAATCGTTCCGAGACACGCCCCCACAACTTGAATAGAGATTCCAGTGTCCCCTCCTTGATTCGTTGGCGGTTCGGCTACAGATCGTGGCGCCATTGGGGGCCATCGAGCCAAGAAAAGTGCGATAAACAGGCATAAATTTATGCCAACCCCCCTGCTGACGGCAAATCAGGCTTTCGGCTGGTGGATCTCAGATTTGAGAGGGTAGGTTTTGACGAGCTTCCTTAACCGGAAGGGCACACTTGGAGGCAGGAGGCTAACAGAACTGGCGCACGGGTACGCCCACATTGCATGTCTGATGACAGGAATCGGTGCTGATTGCTGAGGAATGAAGAAAGAGAAGAGTGTGCCCTTCAACTCTCTAGCCTCCCCCAAGTCGTACAGATTTACGTCGCATTCGGGCGGGCCGATTTGACGACTATGCTAATGCTGAGATGATGCCCATGCAAAAGTCCACAAATAATCGCTTTATCATTTGTGAGGAGGGAAAGATGCTCTAAAGTCGACCCATTCTTAGCCTCACATGTTCAATCTCCTTGGTGATGCGATGCGGAGTCGGGACCATTTTTGATTTGCGGTGTTCGCTTGGGTCGCTCCCGTCGCTGATCACACAGGAACGGCGGTCCACTTACCCGAAAGCCAGTCATTCGGTGTCAAGCTTTTGTCCCAACTCTCGACTCCTGAAAAGCGATGCCATGCGGAAAGTGCAGACATCTCTTAATGCTCTGTTACTGCAGGAAACTCTTCGGGAGTTACTGCATGTTTGTCAACTTTATCATAAGCCTTTCCAATTGTTTGCCTGTTGAGATGCTGGGCGGCTCGACAGATTTGGAAGGGATCGGCAGGCTGTAGCACCAGACATTGGACGTTTGGGACAAAAGTTGTAGAGGTGATGTATCAAATTGAGGCCAAATTTGATCATCGACCCGTTTTCGGCTTTTCCTCTATATATATTTGTTGTGACTGTTCCCGATTGTGATCAAGGTGCAGATCTCGGGCCCAATTGTATCATAAAAAGGGTGTTGCGAACGGACCAGAGTAACCGAATCGGACGTCAACCGTCCAGGTACGACCGATCGGAGTGATGGGACGTATCTTGATAACTTTAATTGGGTGTCACTGCGTGGGAAATGAGATGGGAGCTTTTGGATCCGACAGGGCTGCATTGCCGCAGGCTTCCATATAATTTATCGAAGTTGCCTTCATTTATGCGGCAATGCGGCAGACCGCAGATGGCCTGTGATCCGCGAGATCCTAGAGACAATCCTAAGCAGGATCGGCGTAATCTGCAACCAATGCGACATGGGCATTAATGAATAAAGAAGTGGGATCTTCTTCGGTACTACGTGTGCACAATCCACACTCCACAGGTGACAGGATATCTTCGGTAGATGGCAATTAGAGAAGAGCTGATGAGCATTTAGTTTCTTGTCCGATCTCCAAGCCTGAGATAGTCCTGCAAGTTCCAAGACTTGTGAATAAAGAGCAGCCTCCTAATATCTGACCTCGACATGAGTTCATGATTACTACTAGTACAATAAGTAGACATGTGTCTGTGCACACTCCCGAAAATCACCAAATCTGATCGCCATACACCGTATCTTGAGATACGCTGAAAAACACATACAAATGCAAATTCAGTCTACTTTTTTGATTTCTTAATTGGAAAATATCTAATATTCCGTATGCCACCCTTTTGCCTTGATTACCGCCTGTAGACGTCGCGGAATTGAGTCAATCAGCTCTCGGATCGTCTCCTGCGGGATCGCCCACCACGCCTCCTTTAACGCCGCATTCATGGCCTCCCGTGCCTCCTCCGAGGCGCCCATCGTCTTCAATTCAGGGTGGAGCTCTATGACCTTGGTTTTCAACAGTTGCCACATGTGTTCGATGGGGTTGATGTCTGGGGAATTGGCCGGCCAATCGATGACCCAAATGCCGTGCGTCTCCAGCCATTCTTGGGTGATTTTGGCCGTATGGATCCTTGCGTTATCCTGGATAACAACATCCCCGGCCCCCGCGGTTGACAAAAAAAGCGAGACTCACAACAGGAACCCCTATTCCCACCAAAATCCTCACCTTTGGAGGCTCATAACTCAACCAATAATTATTTTAAATTACTTTAAGCTAAAATACAAGTTCAGAGTATCGAGTTAATAATATTCTACTTTTCTAGAATCTTAATTGTATATAGGTCCTGGGATATTGTCTTGCGCCGCCTAAGGTAGGCTGTTTCTACATCAATTTCTTGAAGCTAAAAGGTAGGCAAGAAATAACTAACAGATAACGTTTATTTAAATTTAAAATCTTTATAAAATAGCTTTTTGGGTTAGTTTAAATGATGTGATTTAATTTTATAAAATATTATTTACTCTTCGTAGAGATATAAGCCTCCAAAGTTAAGGATTTTGGTGGGAATAGGGGTTCCTGTTGTGAGTCTCGCTTTTTTTGTCAACCGCGGGGGCCGGGGATGTTGTTATCCAGGATAACGCAAGGATCCATACGGCCAAAATCACCCAAGAATGGCTGGAGACGCACGGCATTTGGGTCATCGATTGGCCGGCCAATTCCCCAGACATCAACCCCATCGAACACATGTGGCAACTGTTGAAAACCAAGGTCATAGAGCTCCACCCTGAATTGAAGACGATGGGCGCCTCGGAGGAGGCACGGGAGGCCATGAATGCGGCGTTAAAGGAGGCGTGGTGGGCGATCCCGCAGGAGACGATCCGAGAGCTGATTGACTCAATTCCGCGACGTCTACAGGCGGTAATCAAGGCAAAAGGGTGGCATACGGAATATTAGATATTTTCCAATTAAGAAATCAAAAAAGTAGACTGAATTTGCATTTGTATGTGTTTTTCAGCGTATCTCAAGATACGGTGTATGGCGATCAATAGCGGCTCAGTGAGGTTTCAGCTGGACATCGTTTAGCGCTTCGGGATTCATCCTGGCACGTGGGATCCGCGCTCAAATTAGATAGGAATATTCCGTTGTACATACGGGAGGTATCAGGTACAATGTACATCCTCAATTCCTCAAGAAATTCGGATCCTCCAACTTCCAAGCTTTCGTTAAGGATTAATTAATCTCTTGGCGGGGACACCCTCGTGGAGTCGTGGGCCGTGGCGTTGTTAAGTTTGCTTCCTTGACATCAGATCCTGTTCGAACCAGGTTTTCGTCCCTCCTTCTTTCGTGCTAAAAAATTAGATACGACAGGATATGCTGACTCCGGCTGCCTCGGTAAGCCAATGATTTACTAGCTTCGGCGAGAAACGCGGATCGAGTGATGCAACTCTCTAGACTCGAAGACTGAAGTTAACACTTGCGAATTGGGATCGTACGATATTTATGGCACCTTAGGTCATGTCGGCACGTTCAACTGTTTCCTTCGTGCTTGTCCCCGATGCTCAACAGCCTTCTCAAGAGTCGATCAAGAGTCGATCAAGAGTCGATCATAATTCGATTATGAAGGTGGAGGTTACGGTACCATACTAGTTAGACGCGGGTGTTTCGGCTGCAAATCTCGCACTTGCCACGGTGTCATGTCACTCCGCTACAATCTTCCAGAAGATGAGTGGAAGAATCCTGAGGATTTTAGTCCTTGCTAGTCCAATTTCTCGATATCAACGATCGACGCCCGGAGGGGCGGAGTGCGAAGGATCCGAGCACTTGACAGGCGACCCTTGAAGACGTTGAGCAAGGTGTGCTCGTGCCCATTCGCATACTACATGGCTAAACCTTGCTAGACCTCGTGATAATTGGCGTCGAGATATATCTGGAATTAAACAAGGAATACCTTGCCAAATGTCTTGCATTGCTTCATCGTAATTCGTAAAGCCTGAGTGCTAGCGTCAGGAGAGCTTGTCGGCGATTACAGTGTCTGGTACGCAACAGCAGCAGAAATATCGAATAACATCACCCCTTCACGATGTCTCCTCTTAGCAAAGTCAAGTACGGAGTATGAAGTCTTGGATCGCTCTGAGTTTCGATTCAATCTTTTCCCTTGTGCCCAGGAACAAATCTGACAATCCTGAACTCGCCGACAGCTACATCAAAGTACCGGAGCCAGATGAAGCAATGATAAAGAAGGCGGCAGAAGATTATTGCCTCCGTCGATAGGAGGAGAGGAACCAGAACGAGATAGAGGAAATGATGAGGCAGCTGATGAGTCTCGACGTGGATCTCATACCGTCTATTATCTGTAAGAGCATCGTTTCCTTGTTCAAGTATACCGAAACAGCTTGACCATACCTTTTACTGCGTTTTTATACCGTGATTCTCTCAAAGTCGTCCCATGTTATGTCGTTTCACCGCACCGACATGTCCTCTTCTTCATGCTGGTTCAGCGTCCCCTGAGTTCCATACAAGGCAAGGGAATGGTAGTGTGTTTGTAAATATAGTTAATGGCCCGCACGTTGTTCGTCAGCCTTTCGGCCCGCCAGCGTGACCCGCGTTTGCGAAGCGAATAAGAGGACTCGGATTCGCCGTCCGCGAAGTCCAACATGGAAGCTCGAGTTGAAGAACCCTTTCAAACACCCCAGATCCTGTCCCGCTTCTCGACTATTCAAGCGTGCATCAACGCAGGCGACAACCGCGTCTTTCCCATTGACGGGTCCTCGTATCCAAGGCCAGCCTGCATCATCGGCGTCTGCATGTGCAATCTCATCATCGCAGATCGCAGTCGCGGATTCACTGCAGATGGTGGAGGGAAGGTAAGGGGTAAAGGAGTGCGAAGAACAGGGACGGAAGAATGGATGTACCATGTATGTTTGGTTGGTCGGCGAAACTCCTCCTAATTCCGACTTGCGTTGCGTTTTATGAACATCAAATTTAGCTGGACCAGAAGTTTCGAACGGCAGGCCCTGAAATCTGAATAATATCTGTAACTGAAGAGTTCGGACAAAAGTACGGTATGCACGCGTATCCCGAATCCGTTATCCGGCATTTCCGCATCGGCGGGCAACTGTCAAGCGACGGTGATCACTGCTGATCACTGCGCGAGCAACGACCAACTACGGGCCCATGCCGTCCTTGATCATCGATTCGTCCTGTCGCTGATTGATTGCCACGACCCACGAGCCACCTGAGGTGATTACCATCTCGTGGCGGAAATTGGCCGATTCCGCTAAACATCGTCGAGTCAGGTATTATGAATTCATGATCTTAGTTATGGACTCCGTATCCTGATGTCTCGTTAGTTGTCGCTCGTGTCCGTTGTCTTCACGTTGGGCATCGTGGATCGTATGAGTGTCATGCGATTCTCGGTCTCGAACATGGACGAAGCAAGGAATACGGCTGACATGCAATCGGCGGGACGGGAGATGCTCCACGAATTCATGGGTAGCTTCATCGAGAAATGCATTGTCGATGCACCAGTCTTAGATTATCGTGATTTCTCGCCGAAGCAGGCGCCAGATGGTATCACTCCGCGTCCCGCAGGTTGTCTCACTTGTTGGGGCTAGACTAGTCCAATGTCTATTGATGCAACCCAGCAACATGGTCTGGGGCGCGGGATTGGTAATATTGTCTCAGATTTATATGCTATTCATAACCCGTGGAACTAGGCTGGCCATTTTATTGTGTCGCCCAATAGAATTGTCTACTTGGCTACTTGCATGTTGGAGGTGAGTATGCTGGAGTATGAATGTTAAGACTTGAGGGAAGGCTGAGACGAGCAGTGTGTCGGGCAAAGCAACCAGCTAAAAGGAGTTATTCGCATCGGGAACTTACTATCCTGTTACATTGATGGGTTGAGGGACGATTGGGAATGCGAGACTCGATACAACAATGTTGAGTGCTACCAGTATATCTCCCTGCTCGTAGCTAATGAACATAGTCTCAAGCGTATGTTAAGGGCAAGTATATCATTTCAGTATGATTAATTTGTCTGTAACTAACTATACGCTATTCATTACATTAGATGCTTCCGCTACCTCCAGACTGAGATTACAACATTACATAGTAATCCTTTCGTTCTGACATTACCACTCACACCAGTTAAGCAGCCGGATTCCCCGTGGGCCCGTGTACGGCGGAGGAGGGATAGAAGAGAGTTCTCCGCCCTGGCTGTTCTCGGCATCCAACACACCCGTTTTCCCATCCACTTTCCTTCCTCGCTTCCAAGCGCGACACGATCCCGATCGCTTCCCTCCTCTCTCCCGCGCACCGGCTCCGGGCCCAACAACTGGTCCGGATAAGTGTGTCGAAACGCCCACTTCCGCCACAGCCTCCACTTCCTTGCGAACGGCATCTGCTCCCACTGCTGCTTCAGCGCCTGCTGATTGTCCGGCGATCTCGAAACCAATATCCGAGTGAAGCCCAATATCCACACCGTGATGAGGATCCAGCAGACGGTCCCGATCCGCAGGGCGCTCTGGCCCAGCACCATGCGGCGGAACCAGAAGAACGATTCGAAGAAGCCGAGGACGAAAACGATGGGGAGGATGGTTGCTAGTGCGATGACCATCGCCCAGTAGTGGTCGCAGGACATCAGGCGAGGACAGATGCTGTTCCCAGGTGGCTTCTACGCGTACTCCTCTCCCGGCCCCAACCACTCAAAGGAATTGACTGCTGTCGCGGGGTTCCTGCAGCTCTGGATGAAGGAGTAGGTATATCCGTCGGTCGGCGTCGCCATGGGAATCGCCCCGGGACTCAAGTCCAGGTTGACGTATAAATGCAGGTATGTGCTGAGCGTTCGCGTCGTTACTGTAGTCAAAGTGGGAGTGAGCTGGTCCCATACCGCTTGTGGCACGGTGATTTGCGCCCTTGTCGATACGGTGAATGGTGTCGAGCATTTCGTTGGAGCTGTCCAGATAATCGGCTGGTACCAACTAGTCGCATTGGGAGGTCCTGTGGAGGTGGGAGACGCAGTGGAGCTGGAAATGTTCTGCTCTGGGACTGTGTCGGGCGCGTAGTAGAAGATTATGTAGGTGATATTGTATAAGTCATGGATCGAGGTCGAAGCAGAGATTGGCGAGGCGGCAAGTACCACGTCGGACTTTGATCGTCTGGCGAGATGATATTATCTGTTGCTGCGCCGTTGTTTCCTTGTATTGATATCGAGACGTGACGGTCAAGAAGCTCGAGGCCACAAGTGTCGCATGAAATGCTAAAATTAGAGGGCATGTCACCGCTAAACGTGTGGAACGCATTGTGTTTTACGGTCGAGATAACACTTGGTTCACCTTATTACGATTTATCTTCCTCTTTCAAGTTTCCGGCTGCAGTGAACGCTGGGAGCAGTAATCAGTCATCGACGTGATAGGAAGTCGAGATATTCAGTGAACAGTCATTTCACTGAAGGGATAGATGTTACGTGAGAAAGCCAGTGACCTCTCACCACAGATTGGAGAACGAGAATCGGGTTATGATATTCCAGTCTTGACTTGCGGAGGGCACAGATGCCGATATATCAACCCTGATATGTTGCCGTATTCATGTTTGAGCCGAGGGGGGCTATGTTGTTGGCGTTGGCGCCAACACTATGGATTTCAATCCCAAATTGAGATCCTTCGGAATCATTGCCACGTCAGATTTGATCGATTCTGGCCGACAAAAAGAATAACCGGATAATCAGAACTGACAGTCGAGGTCAGGAATGTTGACGTAATGTTTAAGGACTGCAACATGAAGGGTGTGAGGTGAGTCTGCTACAGGCCCGATGAATTTTCCTGGATGGATCTGATACAAGGAAACGATAAAGTTCACTGCATTGAAAATCAGAAAATGAGTTAGAGCGAAGATTCTACTGTTAATTCATATCGACGCGTCTGTGCTGCTTCCCTAGGAACGAAAGAAAAACCAAGGCAAAGTAGGCTCGACACGCGCTGGGTTCGCGAAACACCATCTGCGAAGACGACAAACGATGAGCCGGCAAACTCCCTCCATATCCTCCCCTATGAACTACTCCTGGATGGCTCGTTCATCGCCCATCAACCAGACTCTCTAGCAGGATGCCTGCTATCCCAATCTCGCTCCCACCAAAGTTTGCAAGCTTGATAACCCTCCACATCCACGAAGTGGATGCCATTGTTCTGGGCGAACTTTCTGAACGGACGTTCGACGCAATGCCTCTCCCACGTCCTTCTCCAGCTATCACCGTGCGTCTGATAGCCTTTGACGTCATCCCTCTTATTAAGCCTTCCTTGCACCTTGCCCCAGAGGGGGCTGCGGGAACAGACGCGCCGGAGTTCTTCCTGGGAGAGGTCCTCGAGTCGCTGCTCCTTTTCGGTATCGGAGATCGGGTCCTGGGCGGAAGAAGGGCCCTTGCAGGGGCGGAAGCGGCCTTTGGTGCTGGGCTTCTCGGCGTCGGTTGTGAAAGATGGGTGTTCGTTCTCATCGCCTGGCTCTTTCTTGATAACTGTCTTCTTGTCATCGATCTTGAGTGTCAGGTTGCTGAACGATCCGTAGAAGTCATCTTCGGGCTTCGAGGGACTACGAGGATTTTGGTTGGCTTTGTTGGAATCCTAAATTCGATATGAGTGAGTAACCCTCCTGGTCCTGTTCCGACATGTCCACTCGGTAGATACCAGGCGAACGTGGCGTTCAATTAGACTGACCATGATCCGATGTGGAGATTGGAGCTTCCAACAGACACGACGTAGGTAAGCTTGGGGATAGAATGTAACAACGAACTATGCTGCCTCAACATGAAAGGCCTAGTCCAAGTTTACTGCAGCAATAAGATAAAATAGGAGATGCGAGATCTGGAGATACTCGATGATGAATGGAGAAAGTGACGACTCAGCGAGTGAATGGCAATGTGACGATGATACCGTTTACCAGCTGTTGTTTATATAAGGACCAGTCATACGATTATCGGTCAATAGATATCCATTTATACCTGGAAGGTTTCGCTGGGACAACGAGGGTTGCGGTTGCGGTTGCCTGTTCATTCATTCCCACAGGCGTTCATCACTTCTTACAGTTTCATGAAGACCGTTCTGCGGGATAGTGCGCAGAATAATACGATTCAATGAACTCTGTGTCTCCAAAACCTGTATAACCACTTAAGGAGTCATCTTCTCCTCGGCGTTGCGTGGCATCTGATCGAGTCTTGTGTGTTAGGCTGAGGCGGGGTGTCTATTCATGTATTCATGTGATATGAATACAGATATGGCTTTGCAGATGTTAAAGCAGGAACCATCACAAGCAACTGAAGGCACTGATTTTTCTGAGAGCCATAAGAACCTGTCTCAGGCAGTTATTCAATGAAACCAAAAAGAAAGACCAAAGTTGCAATATCATGGTCTTTATCTGTATCAGAAATGGCTCATGTGAAGATGTATAAAGATTATGAATGACATTTTCAACAAGCATCATGCATACTGTCAAGTAACAATGAATAGGAAGGAACGATAACTTTGCATTCTCGCTTCAGGAAAATGAAACGCTGAGTTTAGGATGCAAGCAGTTCTTATAAGGACACGGTTACGAACTCCAACTGATCCTGGTTCTTCCTTACTGCCGAGAGCTGGAGATGGAGAGAAATGAAATTCGATGAAAAGAGCAAGGAAAGCACTGAAGTTCGGTTGAGAAGCTTTTCACATCGACAGCCGAAGCAAAAGTTTAACAATCATGGTCATGGGTCGATGCAAGATTGGATCACCCCAAGGAGGCCTTAGTCTCGGTTTATGGATGGATTTTGGCCAGGCTTATCGACGATAAGAATAGGATGGCCGATAGATACGATTTGTCCGCTCATCTGCATATTCCGGCTAGGTCCTCGCAAACTCGACAGTAGGAGATTGTGATACCGGCGATAATACCATTATTAAGCGAGAACAAACTCAAGTCGCTCTCCGAAGTCGTTGTGAGCTTTCGAGAAAGCCATATGGAACAAGAAACCACAAGGAACGTTCGGAAATCTTCGACATCGTACCAGACGAGTACGAAAGTATTATCGAAGCATTTAGCATGCCGGATGTTGATGATGACGTTGATGTTGTTGGAACAAAGCCAACATGGAGTGTGTATCTGGTTTAGTGGAGGGATAGACAGGGGACGCTCCAAGCGGCTAAGATCGCCGAAACGCCACCCCTAGCCGGGAAAGGGATTAGCATCCGATCATTGCGATAGACGTGCATTGCGCTCGATTCGTGGCGACCCAGTAAATTCTCCGTTTGAGATAGTTGGCATCCCCCATTCTCACGATACGTCTTGACATTACCCCCTCGATATCATCGTGATGGAGGTATCGGACTATCGGTCTAGCAAGATGTCGTTTGCTCTCGTGATACACACGGAAGGCATCCGATGGTAACGCGCATCGTAAATTCGATAGCATCCCACCCTTTTTAAGGATCGGTAGGTACGCGACGGGAACATCATGCCGTGATCTCATGTGTCCAAAGACTGGACGCCAGTTCAGCTGTTTCCTCCGATACGCTCATCGGGGGCCACAGAGTCGAAAGCGGACAAGCCCACATTCAATCATCCATGGTGACGATTGCCGGGTTCCCAGCAGCGTTTACATTAAGTTAGGGAGCGTTGATCGCATTCCACTTTTCGTCACTCAAGCTTCTTTAAATTTACGTCAGTGACGAGGGACTGGAGCGGTGCCCGTTGAAAGTTGAAACAGAAACGGCCGGGAGCCTGCAGGAACGTGAGGGACGAGAAAGGGAACCTTCCTGCAATTCACTCTGCTGCCATTTAATATTACCACCCGTTCCACAAGCTCTGCTATGGTCCTGGTCCTGTATCCTACTCATTCCCAGTCTTTGATTTTTCAGTTCGGTCGCTTTTCTAACTAACATCAAACACCCTCTGTCGTCAAAAGTCAATGAAGGATGCTCGTTACACCACGAGAAAGATGCTGGCTCAGTGGAAGCGTCATTTCCTCGTGGTTGCTGCCTTCATTTTGATATACTATTGCGTTTTCCGAGATACCCTAAATTCCTCCTATCACGGCCTTATCTCCAGCTTCAGCTCTCTCGGTCCTGCCAACTCGACATTAGGTTTCGGTGCGGTCTATGTCGTCTCGGGCCTTAACTCTCCACGAAGATTTGGCCTCGTCCAGGCGGCGAATGTCACGGGGATCGATCTCACCATCCCAACCCAGCCGATTTGGACCGACCATGATGAGCGAAAATTCTACGAAGATGGTTTCGGTAACATCACGACCACCACCGGCTCAATCAGGGCATGGCTCGCGCATGATTCTGTGCTGCAAGAGTGAGTCAACCCGCGACTGTATCTCCGAATGACGTCGTTGATTACCACCTAGGTTTATCGACTCCGGGCACGAGACGGCCTTGATTCTTGAGGATGATGTCGACTGGGACATTCGTCTCCGGACCATGCAAATCCCTCGCGCCGCCGCCGCCATCCGCTCGTACAGCGACCGCTTCGCCCCCAACCCGCGTCTCTCTCCGCGCCGACCCCGCGCCGCCTCGTCTTATTACGGCGACACCTCCGCCTGGGACCTTCTCTATATCGGCCATTGCGGCGACTACTTCGACGCAGTCGAGCAGTACGGCGTTGACCGCACCATCTCCCCCTCCGAACTCGCTACCACTAACCACACCTTCTACGCCGACGCCACCCTCATCCCCCGTAGCGACCTGCATCCCTTCACCGCTCAGCTCTTCAACGAGCTGCACATCACCGAGCACATCCGCATGGTCCACCAATCCGTCTGGCCGCTCTGCACGTTCGGCTACGCGGTCACGCGGGCGGCGGCGATCAAGATCCACGCGCGGGTGGCGCCGCCGAAGGCCACGCACGAGGCGTTCGACGTCGCGATGCTGCACGCGTGCCGGGCGGGCGCGGCAGACGGGCTGCGGTGCGTGACGGTCAATCCGGAGCTATTCCATCACATGGAAGGGGAGAGCATCATTTCGCAGCAGAATCCGGATCCGATGGGGATCCCGCCGGTGGATTTCGCGGGGCTGGAGCAGACGATGGAGAGGGGGGAGACGAGTAACATCGGGTGTGGGTTCTGGAGTGGGGATTTTGATTTCGATGAGGACTTCGAGAGGTTGGGGTACCTGAGGAAGGAGGTGGCAGGGAAAGGACGTTGTTTGAAACCGGGGAGGGGGTGATGGTGTCTTATTTGAGCGAGCATTGCGCGGAGTTATGTATGGGATTCGGGGAAGGGAAA
This sequence comes from Eremomyces bilateralis CBS 781.70, assembly GCF_010015585.1. Taxonomy (NCBI): domain Eukaryota; kingdom Fungi; phylum Ascomycota; class Dothideomycetes; order Eremomycetales; family Eremomycetaceae; genus Eremomyces; species Eremomyces bilateralis. The sequence continues at coordinate 134,556 of NW_022985096.1, read as the reverse complement.
GGGGAAAAGACGGACGAACGGAATCACGAGGCGTTACTGGAAGCGACGGTGGTCGTTTAGAGCCTCCGCCTCAATAGTGTATAACGGGAATGCCCAAGCAACGGGGTCGGCGCCTGTATGGAGCTTGCACGGGACAAATAAATTCACGGGACGTATACCTCGATGAAAGAATCCAGACTTCTCAAATATCATCTTGATTTGACCTTCCGTCTCTGCGGCCGTTCATTCTGTGGCCACACTCTCTGCGACTGCTGCACCGTATTAGGCTTCGGCCCTGCCTGCCGCTTCTCTGGTCCACGCATCGTCGGCTCCAGCACATTCTGCGGCCTCCGCTGTCCTCCCAAATCCTTAATGATCTTCTGCAACAATGTCTGACACTCCTTATCTACCTCCTCCTGCTTGCAATCAAACGTCGTCCGATTCACCCACATCGTACAAAGCCCCCAAATTCGCTTCCTTCCCATCCCGATCTCGCCTCCCTTGTCCATAGGAGCCGCCGCTGGATGCCAGCCCACCAAATCCTCCCCACCACTGCCACCACCACCACCATCACCCTTCACAACCTCCCTCCCATCATCATCAATCCCCGCCTCATCCAACGCCTTCCGAAACCCCTTCTTCAACTTCCTAATGCAATAGCTCCGCACGAGCTTCCGCTTAAACAACGGCGCGTCCGCCCTCGCGTGAACCTGCCAAATGAACCGCGGCGCAGGCCGCCTCTCCTTCTGCGCCCGGATGATGTCGTCGTAGCGGTGGCGGTAGACAAACCAGAGGGGGTTATGGGAACGGCTGAGCGTGTTCTGGGCGAACAAGGTGAGCGTCGGTTTGGGGGTGAAGGTGTAGGCGAGGGTGCGGAGCTATGGAGCATTAGGGATATGATGGGGTAGCTTGGGGGATTCGGAGGGAAGCTACCTGGAGGTGCGTTCCTGCCATCGCTACGCCTTCAAGAGACGAGGTCTTGTCCAGGTACCTCCGCTTCACTGCGGGTGGAAAGTCGCACGGTAGTAGGTCATCGTGCTACGGTGAGCGGTATGCCCACGCAGGATTAGCCGTACATTGGCTTTATTGAGGCGAACTGAGGCAAACAGACTTAACGGTCGAACGGGAGAAATTAACCAGTCCAGTCGTCCAGTGCAGGATGAACCTATATGGTCACGTGACGATCTCTTTGGTGGGAGGCGTGGCCCCATAAAAGCATCTGCTCTGCTCTGCAGTGATTTGTCGCCCCCCGCCAAAACCACGACAACATCCTGCATTCATGACACACACTCAACCTTAACACCTTCACAAGCGAACAAAGAACACACTTCGCCGACCCAACCCTTCTGACCCGACCAATCTTCCCTGAAATACAAATCCTACTGAGAAGAACCGCGAGTCACTATGCCTAAGAATAAGGGAAAGGTAAGAAACCCCGTTCCTACATTGCCCGACTTCGCCAAAGGCGGGGTCATTTCTCTTCGGCGGCAATGCTAACATCGCGGGCTGTAGGGAGGTAAAAACAGACGAAGGGGCAAGAACGAGAACGACAATGAGAAGCGCGAGTTGATCTACGCCGAGTTCGGTCAAGGTACGAACATGTCCCTCATCCTCCATCCCCGACTGCCGTCTCCTGTTCTGCTTCTGTAACGGGCATTTCACTAACTCTTCCCCCTCCAGTCTACGCTCAGGTAGTCAAGATGTCCGGCAACGGTCGCCTCGACGCCACCTGCTTCGAGAAAGACGACAAGGGCAACGACGTCAACGTCCCGCGAAAAGGCCATATCCGCGGCAAGCTGCGCAAGAAGGTCTGGATCAACCAGGGCGACATCATCCTCCTCTCGCTGCGCGAATACCAAGACGAGAAGGCGGACGTGATCCACAAGTACTCGGTCGATGAGGCGCGCAAGCTGAAACTGCGCGGCGAGTTACCCGAGGAGGCGAAGATCAACGAGACGGACACGTACGGCGACGAGGGTGGCGAAGGCATCGGGTTCGAGTTCGACGACGATGACGAGTCGGGCGCGGACGACAAGGATCTGGATATTGATAACATCTAGACGCGCGCCAGAGGGATGGGAGGCGATTCGTTTTCTCATGACATGACTTGATGAACGGAGGGAATAGCCCGCATGGTTGCACGTGAGGCGGCTCGCTTCGAGGGGGAGGCACGGTCGCGGCATCGCCTGGGGTCGCGAGGGACCGGGGTGTGGCGATGTTGCGAGGGGGTGTGCGGAGGGAAGAAAGGAACAGCGTCAAATGGCATTTGGCGGTTGGATTCGAGGAATGGATACGAATACGCATATCATAGACAAATCGGAGGTCCACCATATTTTGGCTTTCCTCCATACCGCTTCCGAAGATATGCTTCTCCCTGTGAGCACCTAGCTTGGTATCCGATTATTCGTATATCATGAGTATGGCAAGGTGAAGATATTCGCCACACATTCCATGTCCTACTTTCGTGATAACCAGTTGTGCCTCTTAGCCGCCGTCCATCGTGGCAAACAAGCACGATTTATTACCTATACTTAATTAATCTTATTTGGACACTTAACGGCAACGAAGGCCAAAGGGTGCATACCTGTAGTGTTCCGAAGCGAAGCTTACTGTTGGCCGATTCTAGACCTCTCAGCATCGATCGCTCATCGCTCCATCCTCCTATCATCCTATGATGCATTTGCTTGCCGAATTCATGGATCACGGAAATGCGATTTCGTTTGGTCGGCTTTGTTTAATATCATCTACAGCTGCAATATTAGACCTCGTAATCTTTTTCCCAGAAAGAAGGTGCGGTGTGAGTTGTGACTGAGGAGTCGGTACATGGACCTGTTCCTCTAAGTCCCATCCCCCGTGCCACCTCCGGTGCCCAACCAGCAACCCTTCTAGTGGACATCTTCGTTTCCCATCCCTCACATCTGCAATCTCGCTTCATTTCTCATATCCTCCGTTCCACTAATTATAGCAAAGGCTCACAAACGTAGCGTCTCCTAATAACAGGGCTCCTCAAGATTTCCCCGAATCCCCGCCAGATTTCGGTTCACGCCCCTTGTCCCAATCCTCACGTCCTGCCCCTTTGATAAGTTGATCGGCAATGAACCCTCCCAATTCCCATAGCCTTCCCAGCTTATCCTAGCACCATGCGGGAATGGCTCCGATTGCCAACTTCTTATGATGGCTACATAGTAGTGGTGATAAGAATGCTTGTACTGGCGTTTCCTGGAGTAATGACCTTCTGTAATGCGTTACATCCATTCAACGTGCCCGATAGGCTGCAGGGTGTAATCATCAGTATTAATACCAGGGTAGATCTCGGGTGGAAGACTTCTGGGTGTGCATCATTTGGATAGAAGAGCTTTGGGATTTCGGTTGTCGCGAACCATCTCTAAGTTCAGAATGCGTCTCACCGAGATAGTTGCGGTTGGGTTGCAAGTAGCTGGTACGGTAGCTCAACTTGGGCCACGAAGATCGCTACCATGGCTTCAGAAAGATGTAGGTGGTGGAGCCAATTTCAATATAGACTTCAAAGGTTCAAGGAAGAACACAAACACCGTGGTCTAACACCTGTGTAGTCTTCCCTACGCCTCCATAAACGAGACGCCCCAGATCCATCCGATCTATATCCCGCGCACACTCTCTCCGTCCCAGTGGACCACTTCCACAATAGCTCCCTCTACGAGCCCCATTCAAGCGAGACCTTCCCCCTCCGCTACTGGTTCGACACCACCTACTACAAGCCCGGCGGTCCCGTCATTGTGCTCTCCGCCGGCGAGACCTCCGGCACCGGCCGCCTGCCCTACCTCCAGAAAGGCATCGTCGCCCAATTGAGCAAAGTGACCGGCGGCATCGGCGTCATCCTCGAGCACCGGTATTATGGAGAAAGCTTCCCCGTGCCGGACCTGTCGACCGAGAACCTGCGGTTCTTGACCACCGAGCAGGCGCTAGCGGATACGGCGTACTTCGCGGAGCATGTGCAGTTCCCTGGCATTGAGGAGAAGGTGAACCCGCCGTACAAGCCGTGGATCGCGTATGGTGGGTCATATGCCGGAGGATTTGTCGCGATTCTTCGAGTGCTGTACCCGGATACCTTCTGGGGTGCTATCGCTTCCAGCGGCGTCACCGCAGCGATATACGACTACTGGGAATACCACGAGCCGATCCGAAAGTACGGCCCGAAAGACTGCATCGCCAATGCGGTGGACTTCGTCAAAGTGATCGACCACGTCCTCCTCGGCTCCGACGAGCCGGCCAAGCAAGAGCTAAAGAAGATTTTCGGCATGAGCGGCATCGAACATTCCGGGGACTTCGCCACGGTGCTCGCATACGGTGTCTGGGGATGGCAAGGGCGGAATTGGGATCCGGCGATCAATGATGGGTCGTTCGCGGAATACTGCGGGAACGTCACCGCCGACTCGATCCTGTACCCCGACACCGCCAGCCTGAAACCCGCCGTCGCGAAATTGGCGTCCTCCGCCGACGTCTCTCCCAAGATCGTGACCCCGCTCCTGAACTTGATCGGCTATACCCAAATCTCCACCCTCGCGCCCTGCGCGAGCAGCGAACGCACGCAGGAACAGTGCTTCGGGACGTACAATAGCACGTACTACGCGCAAGACTCGCTCGACGACGATTGGCGCGCCTGGCCGTATCAGTACTGCACGCAATGGGGGTACATCCAAACCGGCTCCGGCGTCCCTGAGCACATTCCCCCGCTCGTCTCCCGCACCCTGGATCTAGAGTACCTCACGATCGTCTGCCGTGAGGCGTTCGGAATCACCGGCCCGCCGGACGTCGACGCAATCAATAAGTATGGCGGGTACGAGATCGCGGCGGAGCGGCTGGCATTCGTGGATGGGGAGGCGGATCCGTGGAGGCCGGTGACGCCGGGGGCGGACGGGGCGCCGTGGAGGGAGAATACGTTGGAGCGGCCGTGGTGGAAGATTCCTGGGGGAGTGCATCATTGGGATGAGAATGGGGTGTTTAAGAATGAGACGGGGCCGGGAGTGCCGTCGAAGGATGTGAGGTGGTCGCAGGAGTATGAGGCGAAGTTTGTGAAGGAGTGGATTTGGGAATGGAAGGGTTGTTGTAAGAAGGAAGGATGGTGTTGAGTGATATCCTGTGGGTCACTGTCGGTTCGGGGGAGGAGAGGCTTGCCTGTAAATAGTATCTGACAAGGAGGGATATGAGTGGTCCATTATCTATGCCGAATTATCAAAGACTCTGTGTCAACAGCCGTCTTTTGAGGCGCGTAGGCATTTGAACCTCCCACCGTCAGCAGTGGACCTGATATGGGCTGGATCTGGAGGCCTCTCTCACATGTAAGATAAGGGAGCCGGCTGATTAGTGTATTCACCTAGCAATTCACCCACATTATATTTCACTATATACAACCCAATAACCGAATTTCTTCCACCGTGTATAATTCGTTGTGATGTGGCCGTAATGGAAGCAATAGCGGTCGCTGTTAATATTCAGAACAATATCTGAAGCAGTACCCAGGTTCGAACCTCGGGTGCTCCTCGACCCACGAATCTCCAGGTTTGTGAAGAAGTCTGCCGTATAGTCCCTCCCCTAAAATGGAGGCTTAAGTACAATTAATCATCGGTATGGCAGTGAGCGGCTTGAAAACTGTCATTGGGAAAGGTTTCACTATGGTCTCAAGCTAGGTTGAGGCATTAGCTCAGCATCCTTATGACATCAATTTAATACTACTATTTAATTTAATGGTTTCTACTCAACAGGATTTTAATATACATCTACAAAGTATAGCGGAATCCCTCTTGCCCTTCAATTAAGATCTCCCCACGTTCAGCTTTCGCATTTGACCTAGAGTAGACCCAGAAGTTCTTTAGAACATGAACGACTGTCACAGCTTGTGTGACGATAACCACGATCATTGCTGGGCTGTAATAACATTAGTCTAATCTGAAGGAACGGGACAGGGTTGACATACGTGTATTCAGGGGCGTCCTGCTGACGGAAAATATTCGATGCAGCAATGCCCCCTACGGCTCCCCCACCGATGAGCAAAGCAGAGCCAATAGCTCGCTTGGTCTGGCCGACGATGTTATTATGCATGTAGGTTAGAAGCGATGGGACGTTGGAGTTGGCTGCGGAGATGCCCAGAAAGATGCCAGCGTAGCGGTCTCGAGGTCGGTCAAGAAACGCCATCATGCTGACCCCAAGAATTGCCATGACAGCGTTGAAAATAATGACAATGCCGCGCTTCCGGTATTTGTCGGCTAGGTATGCCGTCGTGAACATCCAGATCGTGGCCACCACGCAAGGAGGGAAGGCGAGGATCTGGCTCATGGCGGTCGAGTAACCCATGCCGTTTTTCAGGATGATCGGGAGAAAATAACCAAAGGAGTAGGTCACGACGTTCTATTTCTAGTTAGTAGATGTAGGGTGCAATAGGTAAGAGAAACAAACATTGAGGAAGTACAGCCAAGCAAACTCCCAAAGCTTCCAGTCTTTCAAATGTCCGAGTACCACCTGTTTTGTTAACTTGTCAACGACCGCATCGCCACGGTCGCGATTGATGCGGTTAACAACGAGGCGTGCCTCTTCAATCGTGAGGAAAGGTTTCTTGATGATAAGGCCAGGTTTAGTAGCCTTGTCGGGGAAATCAATAATTGCGGCGAGGCCCAGGAAGCCAAGCAGCGCAGTGATGATACCCTCCTGTTCAAAGCATCAGTATCTCGTCCTCCCTCAATGGAGGACTGACTGCGTACAATGATGAAGATCCAACGCCACCCATTCAAGCCAGCAAGTCCCTTCATTTGCATGAGGCCATACGCTAGAATGCTTGAAAACCCCGTGGCCAGAAGCGCAAGGAGGTAGAAAGCACTGAAGCGCTTCTGAATCTCGTACCGGACATACCAGCAGGAAAGGAGGTATACGCAGCCGGGGTAGTATCCAGCCTTAGAATGGTAAGTGCATAATTTTCACGGAGAATGGGCCATCTTGTTGCTCACCTCGAGCACTCCCATAATAACACGGCATCCGAGCAGTTCAGTCCATCGATGAGTGAAGCCCATAGCGATAGTCACAGCTCCCCATGCGATCACAAGCGACGAAAGCCATGAAGCCGCGCCCAGTTTGCGGATGATGATATTCGCTGGAAACTGGAAGATGACATAGGGGATGAAGAACTTTCCAACCGTTAGCTATGACCCCAAGTATCAGGTTTGCGGAAATATACCATCATGGTGACAATGGAATAGCGATCACCCTCGGAAAGTTCGAGATCCTCGTCCATACCAGCAATGCGAGCCTGTTCATGTTAGCTAGGAGTAGTCAGTGGGATACCTCCTCCCGTACAGTTGGCAGGTTGATACGGTCGATCAATGCAAAAGCATAGATGACAGCCAGGACGGGTAGTAGCCTCATATCGATTTTTCGTATGACCCTTCGAGTTGCCTGTTTCTCAGCCTCACTGATCTCGACCTCTTCTTCAGACCCTTTGTCGCCCAGCATGGCTGCCACATCTACACCATTGTCGACTCCCCCTTTCTGGGCGCCAATCGCCTCTTTTCCCTTTCGGCCTGTTAGTGACTCCTTGACTTGCGGCTTGTTGGGACGCTTACAGTGTATCCCACCGTCTCTTCCTCCTGATGAATGGTATTGGGCTTCATCTTGATAGCAAGATCCTCGCTTCTAGAGTTCCTGGGACCAGAATTGAATGACAGGATAACGAAGACTCAATGACACCGGGAAATAATACCTGCCATGTTCTATTTAATATCAGATTCAGAAAGCAAATATTCCCCTCTTTTCCCGAAGAGTACCGACGGCAAAGACATTGAACAGTGAATGAGTATAATAACCAAAGCCGATTGGCACACAAACCGTAGAATGACCATTTTTGCCAATCATTCTCGTCGTACATCGTAAAGAGAACGACAATCATGGCCAAGAACCGTTAGTTGCTGGCAGTCTTAGCTATGAAGCTTGTGAAGACTGAGGGGGCTCTCCGCAATGCAATGCGGTTCGGCCCTAGGGAGAGGTTGATATTCCAGTTCAACCAGGTTCACGCACTCCAGAGCAGACCCCACACTATCGTTTCCCCGCAATCGACATGCATATCCGGGGTATAAAAGGCGGGGGCTCGAGAGGAGTTGGGTCTTCATGGCAATTGATACCTACAAAGAGAATGGCATGTTCGAAAGACATGTAATCGTGCCGTTTTGCCGGCGGCCATTTCTTGTAATGACATAGAGCTAAAGGTCGTGTATGGGGCGAGGAACAAAGGACGACATCTAGGCTGCATTTATGTTATACTCCAATGAAGGTCTTGTGTTAGGCTCGAGTACGATTGGACGCGTTATTGACTATGAATGTGAGAGTTTGACAAGAGATATGGATGCCGCGATCATCAGGTACAAGCAATTGCAGGGGGAAAGGGTTCTGTCGCAGGCTAAGGCATGAGCTCTAGGAGTCCAAGGCTACAAACTGCATTAATAATCTTGCCGTGACTCTCGTATATCTGTAAACCTCATCGACCCGGCATGACTTTCGGGTTCGGCGGTCGCACCAATCGGCGAATCGTCGGCACAAAGTGAACTATCCCTTGGCGCCGCAAATCGAAGTGTGGTATTTTTCGGTTTTTTCCAACTCAAACTTACACGGACTCGGGCTGACTAACTGCACAGCCTGTATACAACACGGTGTATTGAAAGTGATCCCCATGATCAGGATGCACCCACTTTGCCCTCGCGAATTCTTTCCTACCATCTTCATCTTTGAATGGTGTCGTCCATTGCCGACCTCTGGCCGTCGTGGTCTATCGAATGTAGGGCTGGACACGAATACGAATAAAATTTAGAATTTCCGCTTACTAATATTCGTACGAATAATATTCGCATTATTCGTAATTATTCGTAATTATTCGTCTATCTCTGAAGCTATTTCCATGTATCTCGCATCGGAGAGATGGTCGACAGAGAGCTTTGAGCTGGGGTCACTTGGCTTGCTGAATCGTCAGGAGTGATCAATTCGACGCTATTGATATGCTTTGTATCTCTTAGAGCTCAAATCCTCCAGATCGTGTTCGGGTAAACAAAAGTCGCGACTGCTGGGCATTCATTCATTGGCTCGGCTTTTGCCGAATAAGTCTTGGCATTATTTACGAATATTCGCGAATAATACGAATAAAACGTCTCAAAACTTAGTCGAATACGAATAATCGTTCAAGAGGAAAAGTCGAATACGAATAGCCAAATTCCTTATTCGTGTCCAGCCCTAAGGTTGAGCGACCTAATAGAATTATGCGTGTAGTGAAGGATAATTCATACGTCTATCTGAGGCGGCTGCCTATAAGCTACAAGCTACCCGCCCGGTCACATAAGGTAACCGGGCGCCACCACCGGAAGCCTCCCTCCCTCGCAAGGGCGAAAAGAAGTAAGTACTAAACATACAATGCAATAGAAAATCGTACACCAATCGTAGTCGAAACTCAGAATACCCTCTCTGATACCAATGCTGTTGTCTATCGTCAGTAGCTCGTCTCGTCTCGCTGAATGGAACACCCGCCCCTCAGTCGGTCGGCACATAGGTACATAACCCGATGATGCATCTTATCAATACGCTCGATCAGGCCAATTCGGTATAGGCCGAATCAAGCTTACAGCCACGCTTGTCGGCCCAATTCTGGAGCCGGTCGACCATGCAGTTGTGCCACGTGCGCCAGCCTGGGATCCCCTTGGCCGCATTGCCGTCGAGAATATAGCCGGAACCGTCCTTCTCTGGATAGTACTGTCTGTTGGAGATGCCCACGCATTGGCGGCCGTCGTAGTAGTATTCCTTGAACTCGGCCGCGTCAATGCCCTCGGTCTTGATGTGCACCCGGCGGCGGTCGAGAGCCGCCTCGGTCCAGGGGTCACCGGCCGCTGGGGCGTGGATTGTGCAGTCAACGACCTCGGGGGTGGAGACGCGGTTGCACGTAGATTCGGCATTGCCTGTCAGCCAGTCCGGCAGGTCCTTGAAGTTGCGATACTGTGCGTGGCAGGTTTTGTCGGTGATCGAGGATGGGCGGTCCCAGTCCCGGTAGTTCTAGAAGTAGGAGGCTCAGGTCAGTGAAAGGCCTGTATTGGTACTCGGAACGAACATTGCCAGGTGTTTAGGCTACTCACATCAGCGTAAATGGCAACAGGCATGCCAAAGAAGCACTTGGGATAGTCCCCATCGAACTCGACGTGGTCCTCCTCCAACTCACCGTTGTTGCACTGGACAACGTTCGCCACGAACTTTTGGATGTCAATACCGTACTTCTCCATGGCATCGAGGTACTTGTCTTCAAATTTCGGTCGTCGGTCGTTGCCCTTCTTGCCAGACTCAATGCGTCTGAGGATGTAGCACTTGCCATCGATATCGTAGGCACCCTTGCTACCACATTTGGGAATGTCCTTGTCCTCGGTCTTGTGGTACGGCTCAAAGTATTCGACGTAGACACGCAGACTGGTGAGGTATCTACCAATGATACCGTGTTGCTGCGTTTTGTTAGCTCCTTCTGTTGCTGATTACGCAATGAGACCGCAATACTGACCAGAATTTCGATTGCTTCATCGATCGACTTGCCGATCTCAGATTGCTGGACTGGGACCATCATGGCGCCTCCTTTCAGTAGCTCAGCCACGGGTTGTTTGGAGTTATAATCGATGTCAGTGCGACCCTTGGACGACATGAATTTTAGAACGTCCTTAATCTTCTGCGGGTCATTCTCCTCGTCACCAGCACCTTCACCAAAGATAGCCACAATGGTCTCGTGCAACAGCTTCTCTGTTGAGGTGAAGATTTTCGATAGATATGACTCCATTTCGGTCTGGAACTTGGCATAATCTCTAACCTCTGGGGCCGGGGAATGAATAGCTGCGATCTGAATGATGCCACCCAAGAAGCCCAAAAAATCGGCGACCGGGCCAAGGACCTTGGCCTGTTTGATGATCTTGTCACTCATGGAAGATGCTAAGTCAAGTCAATTCACACCCAGCTGGCAAAGTGAACGGTACGTACCTGCGCCCAGACTTCTGAGGAGCTTGGTCAGCTCAGCTGGGTCTGGCTCGGGCAGCTTGAAGTCTTCAACAATGGTTGAGATACTGAGAGTTGTCGCAAGGGTATTGCTGAGGAGTTTGTCTCTAGCGTATCGGAAGGCTTCATTGACACGAGAAGCAATCGTCCGGACGTAGAAGACTGGATAGAAGTCAACCTGCGTTCCAAGCACTGCCACGTTTTCGGCTCGTGGACACTAACATTCGGTTGGATTATAGTTGGGACAATCGGATCCCTCGGGAACAGGGCACGCCTGTCCGCTGGTACCGGAGCACTCGACGGCAGAAGAGCCCCCGGTTTGCTCCATATCCATCTTATAGAGCCACTTGTCTGTGTCTTTGTTAGCCTTCTGCGATGTACGGGGGAAGAAACAGTCGCACTAGATCCGTTGTCATTCAGCCACTCATCTACGTAGATGGCGGCACCGCTGTCCTTCCAAGTCTCGGGCTTCCTGGCGTCAAACTTGCATGTCGTCGTAGGCAGCTCGGCCAGCCGGAGGGGACTGGCGTGGACTGCGGCGTTCAATGCCAGGCCGGCGGTGGCCCAGGTAAAACGCATAGTGCGTAAACGTTTTGAATGAATGACTAGTCAAACGAATGGCAGCTGGCACTAGCCAACGGGAGAAGAATGGCAGTTGACAGTGGTCAACGGGGAAGAGTGACTGTGCAATAGATCAGTGTAGATGCTGCTCGGATCGCTTTATAGGTACCTTCATCACCAAGTACACATGGCTTGAACACCATGCTCCGCCCCCAACGTCTGGCGAGTAATGTGAACCTACTGCCTCTTACCACATCCGATGGAACCCTTGTTAATCCCTGTGGTGGCTCCGAATGCCTGTTGCGTCAAATCAGAGCTCCCAATTAGATGTGTTTGAATCTCTGATCTCTCACTTCACATACTAACAGCGGTATAGTGGAGGGTTTTATCCTCAGGGGTTCCATCGGAGTTGGTAAGAGGTAGTACCATGATTCAGCCCATATTTGGCAATTAGACATTCCGCAGCCAATCACATAGCCCCCTGCTACCACGACATAAATCCGCCCAGCCCAGTCAGCAGCCAATCACATAACCCCGTGCCACGACGTGCATAAATCCTTTTTAAGAAGGGGCGAGAAAAAGAAAAAAATGAGAGTGCAAATGAAGTACTGCGTTGTGTTTCCAATTTGGCCCGCGCTCTGCTTGCTAGATGGAGGCACTTCCGCGACGAGACATGACCATGCCGTTCTGGTATATCATCAGTTCAGGGGCAAACGTTACAGGCAGCAGATGACGTTCTACCTGGAAGAATGCTAAGTATAGTGCTGTAGATAGACGAGTACTGGCACAGTATGCAAAGAAAATTAGGTAAGGAGCAGACAGGATAGTACAAAACCAGTAATATCGGAAGTGGTGGAGAGTAGTGAGCGCCTGATTGTAGACAAGCTCCAGAGAAAGCCCCAGATAAACAAACTCTCGTTTGAAATCGCTCTCGAACTACGGAGGCGCCTTTCAAAAGTTTTTTCCTGGTCTGTGCACTGTGGCGCTACTAGCGTGACTTGGCAAATGATCATGAATTCCTGAATTCTATGCCAATTTCGTCGTTTATGACCAAAGCCTTCGGGGCAACGGATGTAGACCTCGCTGTCTTGAATCGCATTGGCGAATGCATTGGTAACATCAGCGGTAACGCATTCAAGGTCAAAGGCGGCCATAAGAGCCATAAGAGCCATTAGGACGCGGAAGGTGGAGTACGCGCCAGCGGCAGCGTAAAGATCGTCTCGATTCTGGATGAATTGAAGGTCTCCGCGAATACAGAGGCGAGCTTTGAACTTAGTGAAGAATCCGTTCTGATCCTGCTTATATTTGAAGACCCAGCGGACAGGAAGAACCTGTTGGCCTGTAGGAATATCAACCTCGGCAAGTGTTCCCATCTCGATAAGCTTTGCAATCTCAATCTTGGCTGCCTGGAACCATTCGGCGCTGTAGAAGTGGCGTTTCATATCAGACCAGTGTTGGGGTTCACGAGGCATGTCAGAAACTAGAGTAGCTTTGGCGACTGCGACGGAGAAAGCATGGATTGCGTTTTCGAGAAGGGTCAAGGGAATCATCATCTGGAATAGGAGGAAGTTCCATATTGAAGCGAGGAACTATAACCTCAAGCCGTTGGATATCCTGGTCTAAAGGAGGAGACTGGGTAGCGTGGAGAACTGGATCGTACTGAATAGACTCATCGATCCTGACGTCTCGGCTATCGAGGATGCGGTTTAGCGAAGGAACCCAGATACGATAGATGTTTGAGGCAGAGTAGCCAGTCAGAAAATCTATGTTGGCGCGTTCTTCCATCTTATCCTTCTTTGCGTTCTCTTTGCGTACGAAAGCCTTAGATCCAATGATCCGTAGGTGGGAGAGGTTTGGCTTCCTCTTCGCAATGATCTCAAAAGGGGTAATGAACTTTTCAAGAGTAGGGTGCTTGAAGGGAGTCCGATTGAGCAGATACTCGGCATGGGCGACAAATTCAGGCCAGAGAGACTTCGGAAGTTTAGACTCGATGCAGATTTTGCGAGACATAGTTACCAGCACCCCCCCAGAACGTTCTGCGAAACCGTTCTGGTCGTGTGTACCTGGAGCGGAGTGTATGACCTCGATTCCAGCGTCGCGGCAGAACTTGGAAAACTCATCGCTAAGGGCTGTCTCGTTGTCGAGCTGGAGCGTAAGGATGCGATATCCCCAGTTGTATACCCAGCAGATGAATTCCTTGATGCAGGCCATTTGTGTCTGTTGTTTCTTATTGCGGATAGGGAAGGCCTTGTGAAACCTCAAGTACGGTTCATAGAAGTGGAGGATATACCTATCATCGTTGAAGGCGTTTTCCATGAAGACCAGGTCAAGGCAGACCTTCTCAAAGGGAGCGTTACCACGTGGTTGTGGCACGCGCGAGTTCTGCTTGGGAACGTGTGCGAGGTTACAGGTGTCGCACAGAGAGTCGTCTTTATCAAGTGAGGAGCGTGAGAGAACTCTGATACCTTGTACAGCGTCAGGCATGTGGCGTATAGCGTCTAGACGAGCGTGACCAAGGCGTCGATGCCATTGCTCTAGCGGAGCTGTGGTCATAGAGATGTCGTAGGACGACGCTGCGTTGGCAGTATAGACAGCAGGCTGTGGAACGATACTGTCTGGAGCTTCGAGAAAGAGCAGGTGATTCTCCTTAAAGAGTCTCGCAATATAGTGATCACCATTTCTATGGCGTAAGGAGTGATCCTTGCCAAAGTGATAAATATCGATCTGATCGAAGAGCAGTCCGCCCGCGATGTTGATATGGTAGCCGGGGAGGTAGATGACCCCCTGTAGCTCCATAGTCCGGTTGTTACCATAAGTATCCTTATAGATAACGTTGACTGACCCAGTACCGTGATACTGGTGGAGGACCAAACCGAAACGAATGGCTCCAGTATCATTGGGGTTAAAGTCATGGAAGCGGTGGATATCATGACAGACATGAACGTTTGCACCAGTGTCAAAGATAAATCGATTGGTGGCATAAGGCTGGCGATCAATTGACGCGATATTGATAGTGTTCGCCTCCTTTGGAATCTGCGGTGCCGGAGGAACGACGAGCTGTGCACTTGGATTAGAAGGAAGCCATGCCGGTGCCGTAACCTTGTCGTCCTGGAGCTGCTTATAGATCCTCTCAAGCGATTTTTGAGGGAGCTTCTTGAACCGTTCGACGATAGCAGGGTCTTCGCAATGATCCTTGGATCGCCTAGAGGAATTGACGTAAGGACATTCCTTGAGCCAGTGTTTCATTCCACAGAAGCAGTTACTGGACGGAGCCTTCGTATCACGTTGTCCTCGTCGCGGCTGTTGTTGTTCGGCAATTCCGAGGGTTGCGTTGGCGAACTTCTGTAAGGAGTCTTGGTTGCTAAGGAAGTTTCCAAGGTTGAGGAACCAGTCGATAAGTGTTGGTAGATCAGCCAGTGTAGTGCTAAGCGGGTTTCCAGCGATGCGGTTAAAGACATGTGCCTGGAAATCCCTCTCGATTGAAGTCGCAGCGGCTATGAAAGCTCGGCAGATATGGCGGTCAGTAAGGTGGTCAACAAGGTCACGGACAGACACAATCTTCTCTTGTAGCTTAAGCCAATCGTTGGTATAGTCGAGATTGGACTGGTTGCGGTTCTTCTTGCCCTTCTTTAGGCGGTTAAACTCTTCTTCAAGGTAAAAAGCCAATTGAGTTGACTGTGGGGCGGCGTAACGGTGGAGCGCCTCCAACATGTCCTTGGCAAGATATTTGTCCTTAATGTATCGAGTCATACCACCACTGACAGAAGCAGTGATAGCGTTGGCCAGGTTCTTCAGTTCAGCTTCACGGAGATCGTACTCCCTTTTCTCGTAGTCAAAGGATTTCCAGATCCATTGTTGTAGGCTGAGATCCGTGTCTGCAGTTGGACGAGAAGGAATAGTAGGAGACTTATGGATAGGTTGCGTTATAGCTTCCTTTCCATCTAAGGCAGGGGTTTCGACAAAAGTTGGGTTGACGTAGTCCCAAACTTTGATGCGTTGGGCGTAGTTCTTGATCTCTTCGTACCAGTCGATCCAATCAGTGATATCCTTCAAGGTGCTCTTGATAGTGACCGTGTGGTTGGAGTTGGTAGAGGAAGACATAGTGAAAAGGGTTGTAGGAGGACGGTTCCTAGACGTAGGTAGGAATCGAGTCTCTCGGGATAGCGTCGAGGGACGCGGAAAAGGGCGGAAAGGGGACGTTGCTTTGAGAAACAATGGTCCGGATTGAGGTTAATAGGAAAGCTGATATAGAGATCGAGCTTTAAGGCAAATTGGGCTCATAACTGTTGATAGCTTAGCGTGTCTATCCACACGGAAGCAATAGGTTACGTGACGAAGAATGTAAAGTGCTTGTGTCGCAGACCAAGGTTTCATCTAAGGGAGCCCGAGGCTACAAACTGCATTAATAATCTTGTCATGACTCTCTTATATCTGTAGGGCCGGGGGACCAGGCATTTACATAGAACACACAACTTACACACAACACACAATACAACAACTTCGCGGCTGTAACAACAGCACCCAACTCCCAACCATTTTAGCACATCACGTGCGACAGCTTGTATTTCTGTAAGAAGTAGAATACCGAACGAGGTAGATATACGCATAACTAAGTAATAGCCGAAGAGGGGAAACGAATGACTAAGTAATGACATCAGATCTTGACATCTTCAGACTATCCTCTATCAAACCCCAGAATTTAGGGAGGTCCACGCCCCGCGGAATCCGGCAGCCGCCTTTTCCGGGCGGCAATTTCGTAGCTTTGGTTCGTCCCAGCTCGCCCACATCCGCTTGAGTTAGCGAGTGAACACCTTCGGTTACTATGTCTACATTGAAGCGTTCACCATCTCTGTCGTCAAATATCTCTAGGTGTGTTGCTGCCACAACAGCAAGAGGATCATGCAGTAGTGGGCCTTCTGTGATTGCAAAGACTTCTGTATAGGTACTAGTAAAAAAGGACATGATCTAGGTGAATAGCGCTCGTAGCGCTGGTAGTGTGTGGGAGGTATCGGCGCTCGACGGGTCAAGAGGCTAGTTCGAGCCAAACAATTGCGTATGTCGAACAGCTTTCGTGCTGAGAACTTGATGGCTGAGATCTAGCGGTGTCAATGTCATTTTTAAGCGCAGGACCGGATGCGAGAAAATGAAATCCGACGCTTCAGGATCACACTTGTCGCTAGTTAAATGATTTTCGCATTGACTGCGAAGTTCCTCAGTTCGACTTACGTATAACTATCTAGTTAGTTAGTTGTAAAGCCTTTAACTAGTTATAGTTAATAACAGACAATACTTATCAGAATAAATGTGACAGTCTTGGGCTGTGCCCAGTCTGTGTTAATGGCCTCCGGCCTAAAGAGGTAATTTAGCATTCCTGGACGAAAGGAGATCGTTGTTCTCTTTCTTTTAGCATTCCTGAGAGGAGGAGATCTTTGTTCACTTTCTTTGTGACAGTCTTGGACTGTGCCCAGTCTTTGTTAATGGCCTCAGGCCTTTGTTGACCTTCCAGCTTAAAAGGTGCAATTTAGCACTTCTGAACAGAGATCTTTCTTTTCTCTTTAGCAATTCAATAACGTTTCAAGCCTATCAAATCCTTTGCGATTTGGGTCCACGACATAAATTAGGACTCTAAAGACTAGATCTAACTTAAAAGTAACTATAGATTAAGTTAACTAACTTAGATATCTTGTTAGTTACTAGTCTATAAACATCTACTAGATATAGATTCCTTCTCTTATAAAAGTTATTAGTACTAGAGATAGCGTAGGATTGTCTAGGTGTGAAGTTAGGCGATAACATGGTAGAGTTAAACGACCCTAATAGAACATAATGACACGATTGTACTTCAGGTAACACATACATGTTGAGTCACGTGGCTTTAGTGAATGGTGTTTGCGATGGTTATATCACTTCATCACCCACAGTGTATCTTAGATTCTCTCTCTTTCTCGCTAGCTTAGTATCAAACCGTTTTGCTACCTAAACGAGCCCTTGCTCTTAGTCTCAGTGTTTCACATAAAGTGTAGTAAAAGATGCTCATTTAACTATCTCCAGGCAGAAGCCTCTACTATCTAGAGCAGATGCTCTAGAGTTGCACCTGCCTAACTACGTACTATAGGCAGGCGCCTCTGTCCTGCAATAGGTCTCTAGGTTAGAAAAAACTATTAACTAGAGATAAGCTGCTGCGTCCTGTTAGCTACTACATACTATTATACAAGTTACTCTGTTCTACCTAGTTCTATCTGTTACGGCACGGTAGCTGGATGCACACAACATACACGTAGCCAAAGATATTCTAGATTAAGCTAAAGAAGAGAACAAGAAGGGGAAGCCTTCTTGTTTACATCGAAGAGGGTTGGACTCTGAGTAAACCCTTAACCTAATCAGGCTTAGACTCTCAGCCTTAGCCAACCAGGGGTTTCAACCCATAACAAGAGCCAAACCCTCACAAACTTGATGTTCAACCCTCAGCTTTCTGCGGCATCTGCTCCCAGATCGATACGTTAGATGTAGGACCGGGGGACCAGGCATTCAGCTAGAACACACAACTTACACACAACTTACACAATACAACTTCGCTGCTATAACAACAGCACCTCACTCCCAACCATTTTAGCACATCACGTGCGACAGGTTCTGGTCAGGACTCGCTGACTCAGTAAGGTACTTAAGGGTAGCGATCGGACTCGGAATGAAGCAAGATCAATAGCTGATCTCGAGTTTCAAGAGTAGCATATGCTCCTAATCGAATCACCACAATCTCTCTACCTACGATTCAGCAAGTATCTGTATGTATCTAGTGCGAAAGGTCTAAAGAGAGTACCTACCTATAGGTGATTTGGAGGTTGGAGGTTGGAGATGCATTGTACAGTCATCCATGAATGTTGCCCTCTAGCAAAGAGGGACATTTCCCAAACCCCGCTCTACAGTTCGGTCTTCATCTGGTTGGTGTTTGGCAAACCCATCGTCGCTAATTGTTCGAATGTCGTGAAGGACGACGCGGAAGATAATTTCTCGGATGGGGAATTGGGGTTTCTTAAATTCCGTCACCTAAACTTAGGAGAAGCGCAGTGGCTCTGCACCGGGCAAACTCCCCCCCGATGCGGATGTCCCGGCTCGTATTCCGATAATAGCTTACGTCCGTACTTCTGCCCTCACGTTATCATTGAACGTGCTTTGCATGACGTTAAGGAACAATGAAAGACTTCTATATATCTGAGCTAGGTGATGCCCAGAAGTTTAGACAATGGAATCATCTCAGAATATCCTCGCCAACATTGCATACAAAGAGCATTGAGCCAGATTAAATCGTCAAATAGCTATCGTCCTTTTTCACGGAACTCTTAAAGCCATCGCCTTGTATCTAGACTTGATGACCCAAACACCTCACAAAGCCAACATGCTCTCCCTCCTCCCTCACGCGGAATATGCAGAAGATCAGAAACATGCCAAGTCTATCCTGACGTTTCACGTCCTCCGCTCCGGCTTCACAGCGGGCGCCTTCATCTCCCTCGCCACCAGCGCAGCCTCCACACTCTACTGGCGACCATCCCCGAGCACCACCCAGTCCCTTCTCTCCACCTTCGGTCGACGGTCCCTCGTCCACGCCGCACGCGGTAGTGTCGCCGGACTCGTCCTCTCCGCCGTGATGCTGGGCGGGCGGATGCGAGGGCGAGAGCCCATCGAGTGGCAGGACCGCGCCTGGCGGGTGCAGGAAAGCGTCGGGCAGTCGGAAGCAGACAAGTGGATTATCGGCGGGGAGATCGTAGGGATCGCGGCTGCGGTGGCGCTGGCGCGGACGGGTCGACTGCCTGCCCTACAAGGAAAGATGAGCACCACGATCTTGGGCGGCGCGGGCCTGGGCGCGGCAGGGGGTACAACGGATTATATGGTGTGGAGGTATGGGATAAGGGGGGAGAAGAGAACGGTTGCGGCAGCGGAGGCGAAATCATAATGGTCGTTGCGAGTCAGTTGAATGGAGGGTTTCTGCCAGGAATATGTGGAACACCTGAAAATCAGGCTCGACAGCTGTAATCCGCTGATTAAGCGGTGCCGCTATACCTCTTTTATTTTCAAATTTAAGGCACGTGATAAGCACACGTGATTCTGTTTCTGTAATTATACGGTACGCTAACAGATCAGCCAATTAACGAGCTGGAAATCGGGCGAACCTGACCTGAAAACGATTTTCAGGTCCTGGAAATCGTTTTCAGGTCAACTCTCTGCATTTAGCCGGCTTATGAACTAATATCTAGCGGTTAGGTTGGCTAACTGGGTATGGGCAAATAAAACGCGCTACGCTGTCGAATATTACACAAAACGCAATTTCCAGGTGCCCATAATTCCTGGCAGAAACCCTCCAATGTATCTTTATCTCCATCCTTCATGTCACACTGGTTTCTTGGAGTCTTGGGGTCTTGGAGTCTTCTTGTCCCGAATATCAAAGGGTTTCTACGTCGAGGATTTCTCCGAACAGCTATCGGAGCGAGTATGTGGGGCGAAGGGCGGGATTCTTTTGCTTCAGGTTGTGCCGGTTTTCGTTCCTTGATCGACATCCGCTGCCTCACGGAATAGCTGTAGCCAATCACCATTCATGCTCTGCAACTTCAAGAAGTTGAAACAAACTTACACTGCATACACAATCCTTCATGAATATCACTGAGCCACGTTTTGTGACGAGATAGTAGAAAGGCTGAAGGTAACAAGTCGTACCGTTGAATCGGATGCCGACGACAATGGGGCGAGGACCTAATCAGCGCGGCTACCAAC
This sequence comes from Eremomyces bilateralis CBS 781.70, assembly GCF_010015585.1. Taxonomy (NCBI): domain Eukaryota; kingdom Fungi; phylum Ascomycota; class Dothideomycetes; order Eremomycetales; family Eremomycetaceae; genus Eremomyces; species Eremomyces bilateralis. The sequence goes on along the minus strand of NW_022985096.1, from coordinate 114,222 downwards.
GTCATTCGAGACGAAGCCTCAGATATTGATATCTTAGCATGTTGTGGACGATCAAGTGTAGGTTTGGAGATAAAAGAACGTGTCCCGTCTAGATTAAGTCTATCGTTTTCAAGTACATAGTTCCTACAACATCCATCCTAAGTTCAACCGAAGCAAAAGTCTCTCCAGTCTCGACCATTCAATCACTCAGTCCTTTGCCATCCAACCATTCATACAAGCGTTCATCTACTTTCCAAGCTCTAAAATCCACCATGTCTACCACGTACCTCGCCGCCCGGGAGTAAGTCCCCTATACGCATTTTGCCTTGAACATCTCTAACCTCCCTCAGCGATGTCCGCGACCCTAACAACCCAAAATGCTACACCAACAGCCGCGGCGACTACAAATGCGACAAGAACTCTGCCTGGTGGTCCTGGGGCCGCTGGCTCATCTTCGGAATCATCGCTGCCCTCGTCATCATCGCTATCCTGGTTATTCTGTATGCTTCCTTTACCCTTCCCCTGACTCCCACCCCTCACCCCCCGTTATCTCCACACGTCCCCCTCTTCCCCCTCTCCGCTCTCCCAACCACTAACCCCCACCTCCCAGCCGCCTCTACGCCCGCCGCCGCATCCGCCGCGGTCAACAACCCATCGCCGGCACCGCCTGGATCGCCGGCAACCCCAAGAACGCGCCGCCCAAGGACATCGCATCGTCGATTGAGAGCGGGTCGCGACAGGGCACAGGGTACGGAAACTCGCCGTATGGGCAGTCGACGTATGGAAACCAGGGACCGCCGGAGTATCCGTTGCAGGGGCGGAATTAGGGGGTGAGGAGAGGGGGTTGGTTGGTCGGGGTCAGGGGTTGATTGGGGGATTCGGTTGGGATAGCCGATGGGGTCTTTGATTATTTTAGAATAGACGGGTGGAGTTTGGAGCTACTTTGTAATCACGCTGGGTCATGGCTACGGTCTTTGGGACAATATGTTCCTTTTATAACTACTTGGCTGGATCAATCCTTTTGCTTCCACACATCGTTGTTCTTGTGATATTGCCTCCATGCAATATATGACTATGATTCAACGCCAGCATGTTCGACTCGAGTCCCTTTTCTTAAGCGAGCGTCTGATATACCTGGACTTGAGGGCGTTATGGCGTAACCTTGTCCACGCACCTCGTACTTAGTACAACGAAACCGTATATCAGGATAGGTCCATGGCAAGGGCTGAACGAATCTATTTACAGACGGATAAATGTGAACTACGCGCCACACGAAAATTCTGTCATTTACTCCGTATGGACAACAGGTTGTAAACGTAGCACAATGGCTTGCACATACATAAGTACTGAGCTGCAATGCACAATGCACCACGAATTTCAATCACGGTGGGAAATTCTCTCTTGCAAAGTATACTCTCACATCACTTGATGGTTTGACAGTGAGTAAGGGTCTTAGGGGCTTTCGACCGCGTTCAGCCACAAGCAGACGCTGTTCCCCATCCTTTTGACATCCCATGTTGGCCGTAATTCATTCATCTCCCGCACGCCACAGTCACACGACTATCCCCACCAGACAGCAACACGACAATTGACAATCGATCCCGTCCCGCTACTGTTGCACCCGAACTATCGCCTTCCCTTGCAATCCAGTTATCCTACCCGGTCCATCCCTCATCCCCTCCACCCGAACCTCCACCTCGGTCTCGTCACCAGCTCCTCCATCCCCTCATACGCATCCACATCTGGCCGGCCTTCCAACCTCCCCTTCGTAATCACATCGCCAATAAACCTCACCACCGTCCTCGCCACGGATGCGTGCTCAGCGGTTCGTTTTCGGTGGATCATGTCGTTGAGGATCCGGGCGGGAGGGACGTCGCCGGAGGGATCACGGCCATTGAGAGAGGGGAGGAAGGCAGGGCTGGGGTGTGGGGGGGCGTTGATGTGGGTGAGGATTTCGGCCTGGGTGGATGGGGTTAGAATGGGAAGAATTTTGAAGGAGGGAGTCAGGGAAATTTTTGGGGGCAGAAGGTGAAGTGAATGTAGTAGGGGGACTATGAGGTGATTATTATGATGGAAAATGAAGTGATATTGGGTGGAGTGCGGTCATTGAGGCATAGGGAAGTGAAGGTAGTATAGGGTAGAAGTTGTGGACATTATGAGTGAATGAGAAAAGTGAATTCTTGACACGCGAAGATATTTGACTGGATATAATGACTATGATGACTGGGAAGGTTTCAGACTGTATTATCTCAACTTACTTCAGTCTTTCCTTCAGCCCTAGCCTGATCAATGATAGCGTCTATAGGCACTGGACTGGCCGTAACTGTCGCCAAGGCCATGAAAGCGGCACCGACGACGAGAGGAAGGCGAACCATCTTACTCCTATTATAAGCACGGGTCAGAATTCGAGATCCAATTGACTGGCGTGGATAGTTTTACCGCTTCAGGGGAATTGAGCGAGGGTTAAATAAGCGAGCGGATTTAAAACGAGTGAAGAGGACTTCGTGGCTCGATCACGATGAAGAGGACGAAAGTGGTGAGAGAGTGAAGTGAAAGTGTTGGAGGTGAGGAGGAGGGAACAGAAGCAAGATAAGAGCCGGAATAGGAAATAAGGGAAAATTTAAGAGCGGCAACGGGAAGGCGCGTCGTGGGGTGAATTGCAACCTCCCAAATGGTTCCGGATGAAACAGCCTCGCACCGCTAGAAGTGAAAGAAACGTAACGCCTATCGCTTCTATTATATACATGATATGACCCGTATATAAATGTCACTGAATGATGGGGATCGAGGAATCTGCTGAGTCTTTGAGATCACTGTGTCCAAGGGAGAGTGGCCAGATCCGAACTCGACAGGCCGTGACTTGACAGGCAGCCGGGCGAGGGAATATGCATTTTCCCTTTTGTTCAACCATCGTATCAAGGAGACGTCAGACCTTCTGCATGTAAGCGACCCCCGCCGTTTGATTCGTGACCCACACCGGTGACGCAGAGATCACAGGATTGAAGAATGTTTGAGATTGCAACCAGAGCCCCTGTCGCCGAGCAGCTTTCACATTTCCGACAAATTTCCAACGGAGGGGCACTGGGGATACTGGTAATAGAATGAGTCTAGGTATTCTAGGAGGTTGAAACTTGAAAGAACGAGACGTTGTGGGTGGGAGTCAAGGGATGACTCAACCGAATGAAACTTGGAACATCCGATGGAGGATCAAAAGGGCGGGAGAATCGCCATCCTACCTATCGGTCTGACCCGCTTGCCTGCCTTGATCCGCCGATGCGGTGCGACGAATGGAGCTGTACCTGCATTTAAAATACCCGCGACTGTGTCACCGCCTTGGGCGAGAATTGGACGCAATGCTGCATTCCACATGTCCTCATTCACACAACCCACGCGGATGTAGCATGATAGCCGCACGTTGGACGGCCTTCGGATCTGCATATTACAGGTAGTAATGTACACGAATTTGGGGATACCTGTAACTGGGCAGCCATCCCACATTCAAGAAAGATGGTTGAGGGAGATGGGAGGGAGAAATCGGCCGATTCATCTGCTCTCTTTTGCTAACCGTAAGCTCCCCAATGGCGCCCCGAAATTCAAAGTGGGTCTCAACTTGATCGGTACATCCAAGGGCGCTTCTTCTCCACCCCCGACACCCCCATCCCCGTCCAAATCCATCGCGGGATCGACCTCCTCCGCTTCGTTCGAGGTCCGTCTTGGCAGCTCATGACCTGCATGAATCCCACCCACCCCGCCATTACCATCCACACTTCCGCCGTTCGACCTGCTCGCCCCCGACAGCCCATGCAAACTGTCCGGTTCCGCGAGTCCAGAAATGGGATCATCTTTCAAAACCGACGGCGTCCTCGCTTCCGGCGAGATCGCAGCTTCCTCGAGCTTCTGCCCTAGCGCCGCTAGGATGCCGTCTTGATCGGCCATGGGGTGCGCCGGGAGGAACAGCGGCCCTGAAAGAGCGGGATCGTCCGGGATGTGTTTTACGGGATCGAGAGCAGCCTGCGCGATGAGAAGCGTCGCATCGTCGAAAGCATCCGCGTGAGTTCGAGATTCCTCATCGTCCCCATCCCCTGACGAGGGATTTTTATCGGTTATTGCCTCGGAGTGGGATGTGTGGCCGTCGCGTTGATCGCGTCCCACATGTTCGGTAGCCGCTTCGCTCGCGACGTCCTGCGACGGCCCGGGTTCGTGATTCGCGTCAACATCCTCCGTCGTACCGGTACCACCGGCTTTTTCTGCATGTTTGAGAGACGAACTGCTGTCGGTGCTGTCGATCGTGGGAGTATCCACACGCGGACTGAGAAGCGAAACGGCCGCAGGGGTGTGGCCCGCGTGTCGACGGTACGCAACAGGGGGTGGAGACACGACAACCGTACTTGTTGGAGGAGAGGGGGGATCAGATGCGACGACGTCGGGGTTGCTCTCGCTCTCTATTCCAACTTAGCAAATGCAATGATCCGTTTCTGAAGAACGATTGTCATACTTTCTGTCGCGCTCCTCGCACCCCCCTGAGACGTACTCTGGTATGTATTGCCTTGCATACTGTTCGCGAACATATCGAAAGTCTCCGATTCTGGCCGTGAGGGTCTCCGTCGCTTGGCAGGCGAGCCATCCAGATGGTGTTCCCTGGTCCGCACTTCTGCGATTTCCCCCTTAAGCTCGGCATTCTCCCGCTTCAGCGCATCGATCTCGCGCCTTGCGGTAGATAGATCGCGATGTCTCCGATTGCGCTCCGCATCCCATAGATTCCGCTCCCTGCGCCACGAAGTCTGGTCTATTTGGTGGGAGCTTCGACAGGCGTCCAGTTGTTTTTCAAGGTCGCTTTTGAGTTCGTATAGGGTAGAGTAGAGAAGAGCCCATGTCGGTTCATCGCAGTCGTTTAATGCGATGTCGGTTACTGACGCTGAAGGTGGTGGAGGGAGATTTGAGGTGGTGGTGGCCTTGGGCGCATGGTGGACGTCAGATGCGCCAGGCTCCATGACGTCCACATCAATCACAGAATTATATATCAAAGATGGCGAGGAGCGAGCGTGGTTCGGAGACATGTAGATAATGAATCCCTTGATAGTAGAGCGGCCGTTAAACTGTTGTTGCGGTCAGGCAATGCGAGGCGCGAACCGTCCCGACTCGTGCGCTCAGGGTAGTGACATCCGAAGTCGGTAATATCTCGCTGCGCAACCGTCAGGGACAGGTCGGATAGATTTCTTGAACGATCTGATGGAAATATGAACGTCCGGACTCAACAGGAGAGATAATACCGACGATAGGAAAGCACGTAAAATTGAATTCGGAGACGGGATGGCGTCCACGTTATAGTAGCTCCGCTACCGGTACTCCTAAAATTCAGCTGAAGTGCCAACGGCGTTTAGAAAAGCTGTTGTAAAGGTCCAAACGATCGTATATAATCGCTAGACTCAGTGATAGTACGCGATCCTGGATCTATCAGTTTATAGGTTCTTTGGATGTTTTATGCAGTACGAGGAGACTTCCTACATCATCGCTGAACTTTTGGAACTGGGTGATAGAAATGTTCCTGCGCGTCATCTAGTTTGGAACCCTGTCAGCTTTGATTGGTCCAGACCTTCGATAAGGCTGCAAGGCTTAAACTACGAAACTGAACAGCAGGGCGCATACCGGGGTTTATGTAATCGTCTATTGACTGTTAGTATCCCGTTACGGCTGCAAACGGTAAAAATTAGCACTTGGCTACTTAACGGATGCTTACCATGTAAACGTCAGACCATATAAGCGCTTGACTAGGTTATGCGTTTGGTTATTTTACGGTATGTGTAAATACCGGTTTTTCAACGGTTTGTGAACGGTTTGTTAAGGAATAGTGGGCCCTAGTGGCTGCCAATAGGATCTCCTCAATTTTAATGCCTGACAGCCTGAGGCGCTCAAAATACACATGATTTTCAGCGTCACGTGCCTCATTGCCGATGTTCTCCCAGCCCTGGTCTAATATGCCTTGCCTGGTGCTGCCCCCATGCACTCCTCCCATACCAACACGATGCTCCACCAGCCACACCACGAGTTCCATGCCACTAGTTACAGTGGCCAGCAAGCCCCTATTGTTACATAAACTGGATCCTCGAGTCGATATACATCACGGTGCGAGAGGCGTTGTCGAGCGTAAGCTGAGCATTGTTCTCTGTAATCGGGACAACGTATAACTGGCGTCCGGTGATCGAGGGGAGGCCGACGAGGGTCTGCTCTTCGCTGAGCTCGAAGAGGGGATAATTAAGGACGCGGTCTTGACGTAACGGTTCGAATGGAACGGCGGGAGTAATGAGGAAGAATATGCGGCAGTTATCTAGGGATATTAGCAGTAAACTCGGGCCAAGAGGGAGGCTGCTTACCTTTCAGGGCCTTATGGGTAAAGATCTGGTCGATACGACCAAGCATACCACTGTCATACTCTACGTAATGGCCACGGCTTAGAGTGATATGCTGCTCAGATCTCCTATAAGCAGAAGGTCAGCCTGTCTTACCCATTAAATGCCACTGCATAGCACTTACATCTCCCCCTCCCGGCGCGGCTCCCTCCAGACAAACGATACCTTCTTCCACCAACGAAGTCGACGGGTGCCAGGATGGTTGACAGGCATCTTGTAGTCGGCACTATACGACCGGAAAAATTTGGCGCGAAACCCGGCGGAGAACTTAGAGACAGACACTGGGAGCTGGAGTGTCTGCTCTACGTACTTGTTAGGAATCCGACCAAGCACAGACGGTTGACGATGCGTATCGTCCTCCCTGGTAGCCAGGGAGATATCATGGTCTGCGTCCAACTCCCCAGCTCCGGTAGCTCCAGGAACCACTTGGAGCTGAGCGATCGTAGCGTGAGGCATCAGGGAGGTAAACAACTGGGGACAACGTACACGGAGGTTTTGGAACTGGGCACTAAGGGCGGGATGCGTGACCTGGAAACTCCCGTGGAGTAAGAAGCGGAGCGTCATGGTAAAGCTCTCAATTTCAAGGAGATCCTTCTCAGGGTGCTTCTTATTCGTCCTAAGGATGTTCTTCTTATAGGATCGATGCTTCAGCTCACCACCAAGAGCATGGACGTTAGAGACGAGTGCATACTGGTCCTGTACCAGTGGGTAGTGAAGGGCAGCATGGACATTAGGGCGACTAATATTGTTCCTATATCCCGCCGCCTTGTTTTTGGTCGACGCAGCCTCTTTCTTAGTGATGGCTACTAGAGTTATAGAGGCAGTAATGGTAGACATAGGGGTCTGCGTTGGCTGCGTCGACGAACCTGGCTCAACGGATCCTGTACGAGATCCAACACGAGAGAATGCCCTGGTCTGAATTGCCGCAGCACGAGAGGCCACTTCGCAGAGCCGTTGGAACATAGAGCGAGAAGCCGTAATCTCCATATGTAGGGATGCGCGCTCCGCGGTAGTCAGATAGGCGGCGGAGAGGAGAGTATTTACCTTTGCCACTGATGCAACAGCCTTGACCAGAATGGTAACGATATGGTCATTGGTAGGGAGCTTGGGGTTTTCCACAGCGGCCAGCTCAAGGACCTCGGTGCTAAAGACAATATGTGCCTCCTGGAGAAAGGTCGGCTTGATATGCGAGGCACGTAGCCGAAGGCGGAAGAGAACGGGTATAATAACAGACCAGCGAGCGTGCTCTTGGAGCGTATAGGAGCCGATATAAAATAGCGGCGACTGAATGCGGATCCATCCTGGTGGAAATGGGAACGAGCGTACTTTCTGCGTATATCCAATAGCCGCTTGGGGGGTTAGTACTTGGTCAAGTATAGCCAAGTGTAACAGCTCCGTAATACCGCCTGCTTCGGAGTGCGCCATATCACCAGGGCAATCAATATTGATAGGATTACAAGGAGCCAACTTCTTCAAAGCAGGGAATTCGACACGCATGCCGTTGGCTCTAGCGAACGCCTCATAGTGCGTCTTCTGCCAGACCGAATCCATATGCTGACGTTGACGCATGACTTCGAAATGGTACCGACCACTGTGGACGACATTAAAGTCTAGGTTACCTCGTCGAGGAGCGTCGATAGTACAGAAACGACAGTTGAAATTTGCGGTCGGCCCCAGGAACCCCCCGTTTAGCTGTTGCTGCGGCATATCACCGATGAACGCAAGGAAGGGAATGCATACGAAGCACGTCTTACCGTTGATATCCATATCAACGCCCCTATCCAGTCTTTGCATCAACTCTAGGGCATCGACGACGTCGTCAAAGCTGCTACCGTGAGGGCCCAAAGTCAGTGGAAATACATTAGCCGGAATATTCCGCTCGGCTTGGACAAGGCAGGCCAGGAGAAGATAGAAGCCCATAATAGTACGGTGCATGTTACGGAAGAGCCCGAAGCCATCGAGATACCCAAGGATAGGTACAGACAAGATATCCGTCCCCCTAGGCCTATTCCGCTTTGCGAAATTGCTGACGAAATATTCTCGCCCATAGACCTCAAGCTCAAGTTCGCCGCGGATCGGGTGGGTCTTAAAGATAGGCCGGATACCTGTATTCTGGTTATAGACCCGACGTACAATATGCTCGTTTGGAGAGAGGCTGTCTGTTGATCGATCGCTAGGGAGTTGTACAGAGCTCCTGAAGGCATAGTCGAAATAGACAGTAATGTCTGTTAGGCGCTCAATCAATTCTTCGGGTACAACGTCGATAGTATCATCTAGCATAATGAATTCGCGGGAGTGAGGAGGCGGGTCGAGAGTAAGATTTTGGTACGTTGGGCGAGAGAGGAACTGGTTTATTAGCTGAAACCGCTGGACCTTGAGGACAATCGAACCCTCTGGGCTACTATGCTCGCGATATGTGCGGAAATCCCTTCCGAAAGCCACGATTTGGCCAAGATGCGGCTTTTGCGTCATCGTCTGACAGAGACACTGTGTATCGTTGCATTTGAAACGGACGAGATCCGAAGGAAAAACTGGCTCGGTCGTATTTGGATAGTAGGCGTACTGACCAGAAGAGCAACGGATTGACGACGCCCAGGCAATAGATTCCCAGAGCTCTTTAGGCGAGTCGACGAACCTAGCCATCCCAAAGAACATATTTGAGCGTAGCTCGGTGTTCAAGATTGTCCTAAAGAGCTCGAACGGGTTAAAGAAGTAGGGGTTCTCTGCTTGCGTTCGTAAACCGGCCTCAGCCTCCCCACGGCGGCCACTCGGGAGCTTGTTAGCACTGAGGGTAATTGGTTTAGAGCGGATTTCGAGGAGGGGCAGTTATTCGTTCACTTGTTTCTTTATAGTATCAACCCTTTTAGGGAGCTTGCTGATCTCTTTATTGCTAGTAAGGTTCAGAACCTCAACGAGCGCCTTATACTGGGACCGAGGGATACCGTACTGCTGTACCCATGTGCCTATTGCAAGGGCGAAGTCAGTCATTGGCTGGGTGGCAATCCTGCGTGGCAGAGGTAGAGAGGTATCTGAAGGAATGAAATACTTGGAGTTGGCGGCGAAGGGGTGAGGAGCTTCTTGGGTAACTTGACTTGTCTCCGTGTTAGCCACCGTCTAACTACTAATAGTAGCGGTCTCTTCATCGGATTCGATATCGTTAGCAACAGGCGTTAAATCCTCGATATCCTCTGCCGGGAACTGGTATTCAGCAAGTTCACGACGGTCATCCAGGGTAGGCATCGTCTCATTAAGCTCGCTTGCTAGCATGGCCTGCGTACCCCCGAGTATGGCTTCGAAGCTATCAAACCTAAGGTCTTCTTCAGTAGCATCCTATAAGGAGTTTATACTCTATTAACATAAAACAGGTAAAAGGTGATAGGACCTACTTCGAATAACATTCCCATATCATCCTCGTCGCTATCATCAAGCATTAGACGCTTAGACGATGGCTCTATACTACTAATAGTATCTGATAGTTTAGTATCATCGTCAACTTCCTCCACGAGTTGTCCTGCGAGCTGCTGAGCCTCTTGCTACGCCCGCGTTATAGCCTCGTACTGAGCTTCTATGTAACGGCGAATAGCAGTGATTCGCCCGGATTGTCGGTATGATTTCACTATAATGGCCGTAATCGATGAGAGGCTGGAATAGAGGAAAATCCGATGTATATAGTAAAGAGTAGAGGTATTAAGCGACCATTAGATCTGATGGGGTGAGGTGATTGACGTTGAATTTCGATATTGTACGGTGCCTAGGTAAGAACGGAAAGTGTGAGTGGCGATGGAAGGTGCGATACGCACAAACGCGTGGACTTCGCGAAATTTACACAATAGAGATTCGATTCTGTTCTATAGCGATTCTAGTACCATATGTAGCATAATACAGATAAGATTGCAATACTGAACGCTAGAGTGATCTCGA
>NW_022985096.1:97330-102130 GCF_010015585.1 Eremomyces bilateralis CBS 781.70 | reverse complement strand
CGTAGATAGACCGGTAGATTAGAATAGACGTTGGGAAATTTAGTAACGTTTAATAGAGAAACCGCATAGAGACTGTAGATTAGATTCATCAGTTACAAGGCAAAACGTCTGGAATTCCGCCTGTTATGTGTGAATTAACCGTCCAAAACCGGATTAGCGTGATCATCGGTTGATTACCAGATATTTTAGTAGCCCCCTGCGCCCTGCTGAAAAGGTAGTAAGGCGTCAAGGCAGCTATTCTGAGCTTCTTGAAGTCACAGGTTCTGCCGAGATTGTGCCGCGATAGTACCACCTGCACATCTTCAGACCTCAGTTGTCTTTTTCTGCTCAGGCCATAGCCAGCAGCATTGGATTTCTTTGCGGCGTTTACCGTCTATTAATTTGTTGGTTTGAACCTTGCGAGGCTCAACTCATGAGCTGCTGATCACGTCGAACTCGATGCGATCGAGCTCAATTCCACGGTATGCCGGCCCGGGTCTTCAAGGCTCCGTCGAAAGATGCCTTGATCTATCTCCGAAACATCGTCCTCTTTAGCTCGGCTGCCACCGTTGCCGGCGGCGCGGCGGTTCATGTCTACAATGACTTTCGTCAGATCAAAGAACTCCGTCACCGGATCGAGCGAACGCATCAGGTCAATTCGTTGCTCAGGCATTTCTCCGCGGCCGCCAACGATGTCTACATCCCGAAGGACAAATTTATTCTCGATTGGGAGGAACAGCATGGACCGATTGGGCCGAAGAAGAAGAGGAAGAGGAAGGACAAAGATCGAAAGGGGGTGAAGGAGGAGAGCCCAACGAGATCTTCGGAAAAGAAGGGACAAGACACGAGTACGGCCCAGAGAGGGAGACCTCGCCCACTACTTGCAAGGTGGCTCGGACACCATACCCCATCTCATTTCGACCCCATCCCAAGAGGACTGTTCAAGAACGCACAATGTCGACATATGTTCACTTCCGGGGGGCAGGCTGTAGCGATGGAGAAGACAGATCTGAGCATACTCCAGTTTCACGACAGTTTACCAACGCCTATGGAAGATTTCGAGGCAGCCTTCACTTGGGCTAGTCCTGCCAACACAGTGAACCACCCAACGGGCACCTCTAAAGCCAACGCTGAGCTCTCGACATCTATTCAAGAAGAGGTTCTACACGGAGATCAATCCGAATCTGATGAGGTCTCTGTTGCTTTGCACGGCATCCAAACTGCACTAAAAACCGTAAGACCTTGGGCGACCATTGGTGCAATCTTACACAACCTCCCTCCGGAGGCGAGATGCAAGTCAGTATGGTTGCAACCGAGGATTTGGTCATATCTTGCACAACATCAAGCCAAGGATGCTCCGGACGACCCCGAACCAAGCGCAACATCGCTTTTCCAATATGCGGAGGCATCGGACGAGCTTGCAAAGAATTTCACAACGTTATTCGTTCACGAGGAATTTGATATAGTTCTTCCGCGATTGTTCATCTCCGAACTGTTAAGCAGACTAGGTGGCCCCATACATGGCCCTGACAGATTTGCTGCTTGGCGCAACGTGTCTCCTATCCTTTCTTGGCTACATCAGAAGGGCATGCTCGATTCGCGATTAAAGACGGAGTTCTTCCTAAGATGGGTCAAGAATGAATCTCTGTCGGATCACACTGTCCGAGAGCGATACGAGCTATTTTCAGGATGGGCAATGCGAATAGACCCTAATCATAAAGCAACGGATTATCTTATGGCCGTTCTGGAACGCATGATTCGTTCCGAGCCGCTAGCGGAGAGCTTCTCCTGGCTCGAAAAGATGTTCGATCCGGCCACACTCACTTGGACTTGGATGACAGCCATCACGTCACATACCAGGTCATTACTGGACGAAGGCAACGTCAAGCAGGCACTAGACGCCTTCGCTTCAGGGGCAAATCAACTTCACCGCGAACTACTCCAGACTATCGCAGCAGGGTCTCCGGGAGCATGGATTGACACGATTTCGCTTCTCCTCGACTCTGCGATCGGACGGGCAAAAGTTTCGAGGGAGCAGGAGAGCGTTGAGCTGTCTCTTGTCATTGCTTCTATGCTTTGTCGGACAGGCGCCATCGATCCTGATTGGGACCAGCTGGAATCCTTGTTAAGGCCTACCGTGGCTAGAAAGGCTCTGCTCACGTATCTGCAATATTTGCCCGACCAGGTCGAGCCTTCTTTGCAGATGCAAGCGCTTGCTCGGAGGATTGACCATGCGGCTCTGCATCTACCTGCTGGACCAATGACCCACAAGCAACTGTTTTCGTATATGAGGAACGCTTTCATCAGCCAGTCGCCCGTGGAAACAATCTTGGATTATATCCGCAGCCTAAGACCAAAGTTCTCATCGACCGGTGGTTGGGCCGTGGCATGGCATAAAGCTCTCTGTATGAGCGCGGCGTCGCCTTCTATTTTCGCGTTGTTCGACCAACTCATTCAAATTCCTGTCCCCCTCACTGAGACCGAAGCGCGAAGCTGCCAGAGACTCCAAGCGCATTTCCTCCAACTGTCGTGGGAGACCAAGGGCGACGTTCGCTCGGTATGCGCCACATTTGAGCACATGACAAAATACTCGGACAAATCGATCGGCCCCGTCCTATCCGACCGGTTCGTGTGGATAATCGGTCGTGCGCAAGACTGCGGAGAGATGGCGCGATACCTCCAGCTCCCTAATATTCAGATATATCCCTCCACAAGACCTCTCCAAATTGTCGCGTTGGCGAAGAAAGGGGACTGGGAAAGCGTGGCGCGATTGACTGAAATGCCCCAGGTCTCAGATCTCGACCGGGAGACCGCATCCCAGTTGTTACGAGACCTCTCCCGGCAACTTTGCAAACAATTCGATGTGGATTGCGCCTTCAGCGTTTGCCAAAGCTTAATCGAGAGTATGCATCTTCCCCCTTCCCCGGAAGCACTTGCAAATCTTATGGAAAAGGCTTTGTCAGACGACAAGCCTGGCTTGATCAAAGACATGCTCAAAGAGTTCAAGAGACACCGGGAGCCCATCGATGACGCTGTGAAGGGCAATATCATCCAACCCTTCATCAAATGGGCTCATTATTACATGCCTAATGTGGCTCTTGTGCAAGAATTCGTGGCTATTCTTCACGAAGACCATCCAAAGTCGGTTTCCAAGAACTTCGCACGAGTTGCTATCAATGTGCTGAGAAGAGAAGCCAGAAGCGCTTCCCGTCTGCTCCATATGATACAAGTTGAAGGCAGCTCCAGTCCGTTGCTGGAGAAATTAGAGCTGATGGCAAAGGATACCGTCGAGGCAGCTCAACGTAGCATGAGGAACGTCGAACAGATGAAGACGTATTTTCCTACGGCCGATGAACGGCGGCGGAGAGCAGCTTTGATCAAAGATTCGCCTGCCGTTAGTATTCGTGATCGACGACGCATGGATCGATTGATATATGACGCACAGCACTATGGCGAACGGGGGGATGCAGCTCGACTGTTCCAAAAGTTCATGGACCAAGGGATCGTCGTGTCCCGAACCGCTTTGAAGATTGCTATATCTGACCTGCTCACCTTGGGCAGCTACGGTGAAGCAAAGGCCTATTTACTCCTGAACGAAGTCGAAGCGCTTGGTCAGAGTGTCGACGCGAATCGATTGACGTTGCCTATCCACTCGGGACACTATAACCTTGAAGAAACCCCGGATATGGTGCTCAAGTACGTTGCCGAGTCCTGGAGAATCCGCAAGACCTACGACAAAGGTATCGTGGCCACCGGTGCTTCAAATCTCATCAGCAACGGTATGATCAAAGAAGCAATTGCCATGTTAGATACGGTGTACCACAATTACCCCTCGTCGCGGCCTGCCCTCGTGATGATGACGCTGTATGCCATTGCATTCTCTAGGATCGGCAGTATGAAAGGCCTCCAGTGGGTCGTCAACACCGTCCTCGACAAGCGCGTCCCAGTCGACAACGAATTTTTGTTCGTCTTTGAGCAGGCAAGGCTCGCGTCGAGACCCGAGTCTATTGCAGCCCATCGGAAATTTAACTCGGAGGCCAGCGAATCATCCCTGCGGAGCAAAGGACGGGTCCTAGATGGCTGGATTGGGAAGATCATAGGGCGGATGAATGAACAGGCGAGGACAGCAGCGGAAGTCGCGAAGATCCTGCTCGATGATCACGTTCCGTCTGTCTTTGTCGACAAATTCGGTCGAGTCGACCTCTTGGAGTTTGATGAGGAACCACTACCCACTCAGCTCCAGCAAGAGACAAGGCAAGAGACGCAGCAATGGACAGAGCGCATTTTACGGCCACCGCCGGTCCCCGATGCTGTTCGGAATTTTGAAAAGGCGCGGGAATCTAAACTGATGCAGAGCTTCGGACTTGTACGGCGTTATGAAACGGAGGTCCGTTAAAGCAAGTTCGACGCAACGCTTTTCCATGCTGAACGAACAGTGGAAGTACTTTTATTTGCCAAGACCGTGCTTCAGGAGAACGGTTTGCATTCGTTTGATGTTTCGAGCCTAGGTGGGGCTTGACGCAGCAGCACACACCATCTCCTACTTTTATAGGCTAAACGCCTCGAATTAGTATGTACCCATGGTACATAAGAACCCATATTTAGATATGACGCCACAATGTGCCATCTTCGTCTCATTTTATCGTTGACCCTTTGCAAAAGTTCTTCTCAAACAATTGGATGGTACCTGAATCGCCAATCACGGAACACCTGTATCATCCAACTCATATCTAGACACGCCCACATCTCCCTGTCGGTACCCAAGCCATCACCGCAAACATCACTCTTCTCGGCCACCTCATCTCCCTCTCCCCATCCCCC
>NW_022985096.1:0-97263 GCF_010015585.1 Eremomyces bilateralis CBS 781.70 | reverse complement strand
CCCGCCTCCCCCTCAAACTCCAATCCTGCCACCCCTTCCAATCCCCCACCCTCTCCACATACCCACATACCACCCTCCTCGGCTCCTCGAAGAACCCCTCCTCCTCTAACTGCTCGCATGTCGCGCAAAAGTCAGCGCGCACGATCTTGTCCACGTGCTCTAGCGGGTCCGGGCCCGCGGGGATGACATGGGGGTGCGGTTCCGGGGAGGTCGCAAGGTGGGAGTGGTATGCGCAGCCGGAGAGGCAGTGACGGACGCGTTTGTGGATGCAGCCGCAGGAGTAGTGGTAGGTAATGGGGCGGCACATGGTTGGTGGTTGGGTACGGAGGAGAGATGACTGATTGAACGCGCGTATTGGGTGATTCTGAGATGTGGGAGGTTCAGATGGTGATATGAACGAGTTGAACTACGCGAAGACGCGGTAAGAGTGTTGGAATGAGGCTTTGTTAAGTGTGATATGAGTGTACTCGATAATTTCTCATGACTGATGGCGATGATTGAGAGAGCAGCGGATTGGTGTCTTGCGGTAACAGTAACGGTCTGGAGGAAGTGTAGGAAAACAAGTGATAGGACATGAATTGAAATTGAAATTCCATCGTGTCTTCGCTGTGGAGGTAAATTATGATGATACAGTCACGAGTGAACAGTCAAGTGTGGTGCAAGCAAACGCATTTGGCATATGACACCTTTCTGCCGTACACGATCAGAGAACAAGACGGGATTGAGACGTCGATAAAGGCTAAACGGGTTACTGTCGCAAACCCCTTTCAGACTTTGGCAGAATTTGTTCAGCGGCTAGGGAGAGACAAAAGGATAGAGTCATTCACCAAAGCCGTCAACCGTCAGAATCGCTCAATGCCTTGCCAGACACGCCATCTCAACCAGAGCTATCATCACGTAGAGTAGCGAGGGCGATCAAGGTGTTCAACATATTCGAATATGAATATTATCGAAGAAGCCAACCGACGCTGCTCGTTCTGCGCATTTATGGTTCTCATTTAAGCCTCATCGTTCTCCAGACTTTGCTGAAATGTCGGTCCTCTTATAGAAGACCCCAGTCCTTCAGCGTCAAGTCCCTCCTCATTCTCTTCTTACGGGCAGTCCGCCATTGAGTGTTATAGTATTTCCCGCCCGCTCAGGCGAGATTCCCCAGAGGCATCGAGAAGGAAGTAGGATGAACGGCGGAAGAGAGATACAACTTGGAATCTGCAGCTATCGTGATTCAAACGAAGTCTGGGGAATGGTTTGTACGCATCAGACGGGACTTGTAGTCATTTCATGTTGGATCATCAACCTGGCCCGGCGCGGCACTCCCTCCATATGTTTTCCCCTTCGCACTGCTTCGCGTTGGAGTCGAGAATGATACAGACAGCAAACTGCGAAAGAAACTGAAGTCTTCTTTTGTTCAAGTATGTTAGCCTCTAGGTCTCCACTTTGCGGCTCTCGTCGGGTGCACAGTGCAGAATTAGAGGAATGAGGTTAGGTTGCAGACCAAACAAAGTCTTGAGATTTTCAGGTTTCTCGTACGCTACCGGGAATAAATCCAGATGCTTGGTGTTTGCCAAAGCCCAAAGGTCATCTTGGGTCTTGACCCTTTACCAAAGAGGGTCCTCTCTCAGATTATGGTGATTTCTTAACAGGAATAGGGAGTTAATTGGCATCAATTTTAAAGAACGGCAAGCGTCTCGGTCACACGAGCTGAAAAGAGCTCCTCTCCGCAGTCCTCACTACCGCCATCCCTTCAGGTTTCTCCGCGACTCCGCCCTGTCCTTGTCCCCTCACGCCACCTCCACCTCATGTCTTGTTGCTTGGCTTTGGGCTTGTCGTGAACACAGCCCACCAGTCTGCAAGCTCCATGACGACAGCGGCAAACGCTCAGAACAAACCTTGCCGGCTGTCACAGTCGGCCCCGAGCAACGGCGCCTGGGCGGTGCTCCAGGCTGCAGCATCCTATCACATCCTAGTGTTCCCGCTTCAGCGCGTCACCAGTGGCCGCATCTTAGCCCACCCATCGGGCCCAGGGTCCTCCATTCTCACGAGACACGCCATAACGCGAGTGACGGATGCTCGGATGGGGAATCGGGGTTTCACGTTTGACATTTTTGTAGTGGAAATGAACTGCAGCTAGGCGATTCCGCAACTAGTACCATTGTTGCCTGACGTTTCCGAGCCGTCTCATGGTCATGCCGTCACGAGAATCGACTGGTAGAGTGTTTATCATGACCTTGATTACCCGAGAAAAGCGATTCCTTTCTATCTGCATAATTTTGGATTCGATTTGATTGTCTGACTTGATCCATCGTATACATCCCCTGTGATTGTGCGAGTCTTACAACCGAGTATATGTAAACCCTAGTCCCTCCGCAATATCAACTGCTCGACCAGGGTCTCCAGCCGCGGGTTGTCTGCTGAAACCGTGCCTTTGGACCGAGATCAACATACTTGGCGACTTCCTTTCCTCTGTTCTTGCAATTCGCGTCCTCCAGCCACGCGGCCTCTTGCATCCATTCAATTCCTCGTCGTTCAATCGTAATTGTTTGAGAACGGCGTCTTGGGGACCGCCGTAACGAAGAATCCCCCTCCAACGACCATTCGAACCCCTCAGTATCCTACGAATCGTCGTCCACCGAAAACGATGTCCCAGCACCAACCCCGCCGGAACTTCTATGCAACTGCCTCCCCCCAACCGGAACCAATATCGTCCATGTCGAGTTCAAAGGGATATAACGCTTACTCCGCCCCCTCCTCCGCCGCGGCCACCGCCGCCAAAGCCTCGCGATCAGGCAGTATGTCAAGATGGTGAGTAACTCAACTCCGCCTACCGCCCTAGATGCCGAACCGGACTGACTAGGGATATCCAGGGCACTTCCCGTCCTCGCCGTCTCCGCCGTCGCGGCGGGCGCCGCAAGCTATGTTCGAAGCCAGCAAGTCAGCATGGCGAAGATGCAGCAGAAGGGCGTTGATCCGGTCGCGGAGAAATACAGCGCGTTGATGGACGCGTACGGTGACAGGGATTCGTTGGAGGCGCTGGAGAAAGCGATGGAGTCGTATAAGAAAGAGTGACGAAACGACAGGGACGGCAGGAAGAGCCGAATGATTGATGAACACTGGAGTTTGAAATGGGTTTCCGGTACATTGAATGCATTGCATAGCATTGATGGCGTTTGGGGACATGAGCTAGCGGTCTTTGGAAGCGCTTGAAGCGACGGGATCGTTCATATTGTACCGCCCAAAATGTATAGCGTATTGTTGTTGTAGCACACTCACCTATAGAGGACTGAATTTGCCACCCTCTTCAATATTAAGAAGCATTGACACCATTTCAGTTTCAGCTATATATAAAATTTTGTGAAATATAATGACTTGGATTGGACAGGCTGTGAAGCGCATGGCAAATAGATGTTAAAAGAACAATATTGCATGGGATGTCAGTAAACGAGCTACAACTTGACCAGACAAGAGGAACTGAATACCGATAGAAAGTCCATGTATTTGATATTCCCTACCTCAGTAACACCCAGTGCCCATTGGAAAGGACGCCAGGTCAAAAGGTAGGGATTTTGTCTTCACAGGATGGTCAACAACGCTGAGAGCATGTTACCAGTATCTATTCAACCAACTTTTCAACGCCGTAAGGTAGGCATCCGAGGGCTTTTGCACTAATGTATAAACAACCTCTCAGCCATCCGTAATGCAGCCATGGCTCGCATCCTGGACGCTCTTCGCATATTTATACAACGTCCCCTTCTCATACTTCAACTTCGGCGTCGTCCACAACTGCCTTCTCCTGTCCAGCTCCTCCTTATCCACCTTCAGATTCACCTCTCGCGTCTCCGCGTTGATCTCGATCACGTCACCGTCCTTCACCAGCGCGATGGGTCCACCCTCCTGCGCCTCCGGCACAACGTGTCCGATCAAGAACCCGTGGCTCCCACCACTAAACCGCCCGTCCGTGATCAGCGCCACGTCGTTGCCCAGACCGGCGCCCATGATCGCGCTCGACGGCTTCAACATCTCAGGCATGCCGGGCCCGCCTTTCGGCCCCTCGTAGCGGATGATGACGATGGTCTTCTCACCCTTCTTCAGCTCGTTGCGCTCCAGCGCCGCGATGAAGTCGTCTTCGGCGTCGTAGACCTTCGCGGTGCCTTCGAACGTCGTGCCTTCCTTGCCGGTGATCTTCCCGACGGAGCCGCCCGGTGCGAGGGACCCGCGGAGGATCGTGATGTGTCCAGTGGGTTTGATGGGGTTGCTTAGCGGGCGGATGATTTGTTGGTCGGAGGGGAGGTCGCGTGCGTTGGCGACGTTCTCTTTTAGTGTCTTACCCGTCACGGTGATGCCGGAGCCGCTGATTAAACCTTCTTTGAGGAGGAACTTATGGATGGCTGGCGTGCCGCCGAGGTCGAAGAGGTCGGCCATGACGTACTTGCCGGATGGCTTGAGGTCGGCGAGATAGGGGGTGCGGTCGGATACGGATTGGAAGTCGTCGATAGTGAGTTTGATGCCCACGCTATCTGCCATCGCGATGAGATGCAGGACCAGATTGGTGGAGCCACCGAGGATCATGGTGATGACCATTGCGTCTTCAAGCGCCTGGCGGGTGATGATGTCTTTGGGTCGGATATCTTCCTTCAGGAGGTTCCTAATCGCGCTGCCTGCTGCCAAGCATTCAAGCTGCTTCGCGGCGGATGCGGCAGGGTTAGAGGACGAGCCCGGGAGCGAAAGGCCGATGGTTTCGATTGCGGTAGCCATGGTGTTAGCAGTGTACATACCACCGCAGGCACCTTGTCCAGGACACGCGTTGCGGATAATGTCGAAGCGGGATTCCTCATTGATCTCTCCGGAGAGGAACTGTCCGTAGGATTGGAATGCGGAGACGATATCTATCTGCTCGTTTTCCCGGGTCTTCGCGCATCCGGGAGCGATGGTGCCTCCATATACCATGATCGATGGTCGATTCACACGGCCCATGGCCATGACCACACCCGGCATATTCTTGTCGCAACCAGGGATTGAGATGTTCGAATCGTACCATTGGCCACACATCATCGTCTCAATCGAGTCTGCGATGACGTCTCGGGATTGCAGGGAGTACCTCATCCCTTTCGTCCCCATCGAAATAGCATCGCTGACGCCAATTGTATTGAACTGCATGGGCATCAGACCAGCTTTCTGCACTCCCTCCTTCACCTTATCGTTCAGAGTCATAAGATGCATGTTGCACGGATTCCCTGAGAACCAATTGGACACGATTCCCACTTGCGCCTTATGCATATCTGCTTCCGTGAAGCCCGTGGCATACAGCATTGCCTGCGAGGCACCCTGCGCCTTCGGTAAGGTGACATTTCCGCTGATTTTATTCAAGGCCTGGTCATCGGACGTTCTGTAGTGTATACTACTCGAGAATGAGGCTCTCCTATGATAATAGCGGCAAAAGTCAGTCTTGACGAGCAGAACAGCTCCGAGAATCGGAGGAACTTACTGGATGCTCCGAGCAATTGGAACTGCCCTGGCCAGAGATGGCCGGAAACAGGCTCCCCGAAGAACTGATCTCACCATCGCGCCCTTTTTCTCCGAATGGATCGCGGTCTCAGATATCAGCGATGAGTAGACAACGTTGATGAGTCGAAGCTCCCGAACATAGTTGCTGTTGGTACATAATGAGGCTCATGTGGGGAAATTTTTCATAGCCAATCACAGATCGAAGGATTCCAACCACTCCATTGAAAGTTGAAACGACGTCTTATTCTATTATTATGTCTTATTCTACAGCGTCCGTCACCTATGATCACCATTAAAGACATAAGTTAGGTAGAGTTGCGAAAGCTGTCTATGATCTCGCATTCTAACATTGGAATTCAGTCTATTAGCTACGACAATGATAGTTGGACTTCCCGTTCCGTCTTGCTCATGCGTTCATAGCCGCCGCACACAGTAGCTCCCTGTTTGCCGTGGTGTACACTGGCATATCCTGCTCACAGGTTCATAGCCGTCACACGCAGTAGTTCCCTGTATGCCGTTGCGTATACTGGCATATCCTTCTCTAGTTCGAGTATCGGAAGCGTCTGAATGTGGACCTGGTGGATAGCGGCCTTTGTCCATCACCCCAGGGATATCCCATTTATAAAGTTCCTCAAGCAGGTCCAGAATATCGATAGGTCCCAGAAAAAAAGCCCATTCAAGGACGCTGCAGAAATACCATCACCCACCGATGTCTGGAGTGCGGATGAAAGTCGCCCTCTGTTCCAATAGGAATCGAGCTGCATCGCAATGCCCCCCTAATATCGTTGCTGGAGACTAGTGACCTCGTACTTGTCAGCCACGGTGCGAAGGTCCACTAGCCCGATTAGCATTGCTGCGTCTCCGATGTTTTCACCATCTGTTGGCGCTTTGAAAGGAAGCCCTAGCCCATAGATGAATTTGAAGAAGATTTTGAGTTAGTTCGAATCATAGAACAGCTCAATTACTTCCTTAGAAGCGTCCTTTGAGAGCCCAGTATAGGAGCAGGAATAAACAAGGCGGGATCGCAACTCTGCGGATGATACCAAGCACGCGGTCTTGAACCAGGAAGATCTGTCCGCAAGTAGGATTCAATGTGCCCGAATCTCCAGCCGAGAAGTGCGAATGGTTACATCAGAAATCACCTCGAAGCTGTAGTAGCTGCAACTGAAGAACTCCGTTAGTACTCGACTTCAACCCCTGGTTCACGGATTATACTCGTAACTTACCTTCCCAATCATTGACCTTGGGTGCATCTTGTGATGCCTAGGGCGGGTCGGAATCGGCCATCATGTACTTTCGATGGGGATTGCAGCGGTGGGATGTGCGTCTGTGTGCAGATTATTGAAAAACGCACTTGGAAATAAAGAAGATGTCTACTATTCAATATAAGGATTGGTTTGACTGCCTATCACATGGAGAAGGCTATCTCGATGATGATTATAAGGAGATAGTGGATTCCACGACACATGACCATGATAGAACCAAGGAGTACAGGCAGATAATGGCCTTTTTTGGGTTGGGAGCAGCTTTTAGGATGGTACTATTTCGGATTTGTTCTTTGCTCGAGCATCACGGCGAATAAACATGCATGAAGGAATATACGCGGAGTATCGGAGTCATTGAGATATGGCTTCCCCTTGACGTACAGGTATCAATATTTGCCTACCCGTTAGGAAACATGTCTCTCTTTTTCTTTTTAGTCGGCCGGATTATAACTGTTGTAACTTTCTTTCCGCCCCTCAGTTACTCTATATTGTCCCTAACCTACAATCACTATCCTCTACCTTGGAATGGAGGCGGTCGAGGAGTGAATCGTGGCGGCAGTGGTGGCCAAGAGTCAGTTCTGATAAGCAGAAGGCTTATCCAAGGCCAGCCAGGTAGAGTAAGACAGTACCTCCCGAAGGTTCTGAGTCTGCAAGGGGCGAGCGGATGGTAGTTGAACCGCATGGCTTCCCACCCATCCGCTATGCCCGTTTGCCCCCTGCGTGACCCCGCTAACCTCTCCCACCAAGCAGTCACACTGGAAACCTGTGGCCCGACAAGCGAATCTCTTAGGACGCCCGCGGCGTGAAGAGAGTGCCTCGGGTGCGATCACACCATCCTAAACGGCCTAGATCATCGTTGCCACCTGCGCACTCGGGAGTGGTTCCCTCATCATCCATCAGATCGAGCAGCCCGGCTGCCACGCGGCCCTCATCTGAAGTCATGTCTCGGTTGACTGAACAGGAGTAGGCGGCTAGATTGAGGCTCGCATACTGATCGAGACCAAGGACTCGGAGGCCAAATGCAGTGGCATAACCTTCCACTCAGGACATCCCCGGGGGTCTCAGTGTTCGAGCAAAAGGAGTGGCTTTCCCCTCTCGTGCTTGGGATGTCGTTGTCCATAGGAGAATTCATGACATGATGGCCATACTCATGACCCATGACATCTGGACGACAGCTGCGGATTGACGTCAGAGCGATGCGATTGTTAAGGTAGTTGGACGCTGAGACATCAGCTGGGAACCAGACATCGATGTGGGGGACGCCTTCCAATCCAACGATGGCGTTTCCTTCGGAGCGGATTCTGCGAAACTCAGACCAAACGCGACCGAGGTCCGGACCGATTTATTGGGTAACAATCGCGTCGGTGTTAATCCGGGTTCCGCTCCACGAGATCTCCAGGTCAAATTCCCAGGGCTAGAGGTTGTTCCTGTCAGGACCAGACTTCATTGTGAAGTGTGCGTCGTCAAAGTAAAGCTTCGCCGCAACGGGCAAGTCGTCAGCTGCAGTTGTCAAGGCACTGGAAACGCGCCCAAAAGCATTGAGCCTAAAGCCCCAGTCTAGTTGGCCTTGAGTATTTATTGTTCGAAACAACCCAACTCCTGTACCAGCCAGGGCTTGAAGAGCGCCACCGGGATCCTTTTCCCAGCGGACTTGAATATTGACTGGATATCGTCAGGTTCCAAGAGTAGGATCCGGAGGCCCACCTGGGGGAGTCGGACGAAGCAATGTCCGGCCCGGAATCTATACCATTTTCTCGCAGTCGCACTCTTGTCTGACAGCCTCGCCAGCGTTGGGCAAAGTGAAGTTTGTGTATGTCATTTCTTCCAGCCTTGAGTGCCTAAAGAGGGAATTAGTCGTCTCGGAGTTATTCTCGCATGCTCAAAGGATGGGGCTCCTTACCAATACTCCGCCGGCCTTGTTAAGATGGCTACAGGAGCGCCTTTTGTCCGATTCTGAAAGGAAACATAGACCCTGTCGAACCCAGAGCCACCCACACCGTCATTCACCGTCCCGACAATAACCTCGAGTTCCCAGGTTCTCTGGAGCAAAAAGGTTTCGCCCCTCGGGATCAAAATCCGGCTTGATACTACGGTTCCATTCGTGAACGCTAATTGATCATTATCAATAACTGACATGGTTGGGTACAAATCGGCCATAGGCTTGAGAGTAACATTATATTCAATCTGGTTGTCCACATCATGTATACTAGGGTGCGTGATGGAGAATTTTATTTTCACTTCTACGTTGTCCTTGGAGATATGACTGGTTTGCAATGACTTGATAAAGGAAAGAGAGAAGACGGGGAAGGAGCATGAAGTCTCGATACGGGGAACCTCATTTATATCGTCGGTAACTTGGTAGGAGGGGAATATCGAGATAAGGATTCCAACAAGGCCGGATATGGCCCAACTTGCTTGTCGGAACATTATGTAGACCACAAAACGCAGTTCATAAGGACAAGAGAATAGAGAAATAAATTCTAGAGAACGGAACCCATAGACTACCACGGCCACCCTTTAAGAATTAAGAATACTCAACTACGCACAGCAGGAAACTCCGACTTAGGAAAATAGTATGAGGAATGGCCATGTCAGTGAGCTCCCGAAAATAACAATCAACTCAGCTCTCTCGAAAGTAGACTCCAGACCAACGGTAGGGGAGAGACATGGAGGGAATGAGGCACCAATCACTTGTTGATAATTCGAGAATCCCACGATTGCGCGTTTCGTTGATCGTGGGTCTCATTCAGCATCGACGCCTCTTGAAGATCACGGCCAATACGATCGAGTCGATGGAGAGGATGGCATTCAGCCGGGCGTTGGTTGCACATATACTGGGATAGCAAGGCATCCGAATGAACTAGATCGGTCCATCAAGCTTGAGCTGTATGTCTTACCACGCTTGAAGCTGGCCGGCAGGCTTCACATATTGTGATTCTGGCTTTGGAAGTCCTTGCGGGTCTCTTCCGGTGTTCTATACGTGAGGTTGTTGATGTTCAAAAGACAAGTTCTTTTCGAAGATTCAATTCCTCCCATGCCATCTCTCCTGTGAACTCTCCACTTTTATGGATACCCCTGTCCCCAGCTTCCTGTGACCTGTCATGCAAACAGTAGCAGAAAGATACAGATCCAAGTTCCACCACATGTCTTCCTACCGGGACTGGTTCGAACCGATAGCGACGCCTGAGAGTGTAGGACCGTATGAGTCGTAGAGCTCTATCGAGTTGAGGGTGCTTTGGAATGCGGCATCATAAAGACCAAGGTCGTAGCCGGTAGTTTTCAAGCTCCTTACCCTTCGAAGCTCTAGAAATTTGGTGGTATTCCAGCAAGGTACCGATTCTCAGTTGCGATTGACTTGTCAACAGGAAACCTTCCATAGATACTGCGCACTTTGGTGCGCATACTCCGATATAAAAGACACCGAAAAGCCAAGACGACCGGCTTTGTCCTCAAATCTGTTCGATGGTTGCGGGCAGCCAGGGGCCAAGTAACCTTATTTTCGCCCTGTTGGCGATATCGAAGATGCAAAGGAGCTAGGAATCACTCCCAACTACGTACTTCCGGGTACTAATACCTTCGTTGACCTATCTATGCATATCTAATTTCTAAACACCATACAAGGACCCGTTTGTTTGAGCCTAACAGACAACATCGGTAACCTGTCCGATCCACGATCATCTTCGTGTCCTTGTCGATCGGTGCTAGTTGTAAATGCCTTGGCACTGTGCTCCGTACAGTTGTCCTCATCCGACGAAGAGTGCGGTCGATCACGGACAAGATATGGTTTAACCCTCATGGTCCACCGTGGAATAAATTCTCGATTAAAGGCGATCGGGCGTTCGCTCACCATAAATCTCGAAGCAGTTGCTCCTGCCTGTTCTCGGCCAGGACGACAATTGCCTCGACGACATGGAGAGGAAGACTTGTCGATAATCACGATTTCTCGATATCTCGATGTTTCAGATCTGGACGGATTCGAATTGCCAATCTTCAATGGTCCGCTCTAGCATTTGATTGTGTGGTCAGCGATTTCGGCTCACTTTCTTGGTTCACGCGCCCCAGGTGAACCATAATTGAGAATACTCTCCCCAGTTATCTCGGGCTGGGGAGATCGACGCATCCTCGTTTATCATTGCGACCAAATCATTAAGCAGCAGAAATTCTGCAAGATCAATACCCCAACCGACGCGAAAGATGTACTACTGCATCGGAGAAGGATCCTGCGGGACCGTCTGGTCCGCTGACGACACGCATTACGCCATCAAAAGAGAAGAAGGGGGATCGGAAGGCTCACTGTACAACGGCTTTGTGATGCATCAGAAGGCTCTAAAAGCCGCGCTTGTCACCACCCCGGATTCCCCCAACTACGTTCCTGTCGACGATCCTTGGTGGAACGACCATCTTGAGAGATTCCCGAACGGCCATCGACCCTGCAACGCCCTCATCAGCGAGCGGATACCGCATTTCCCTCGGGAAGTACGCGACAGGATCATCGATCGGTACTCCCCTGAGTCCATCCGAGCATCCAGCAAGGAGGCGGTAGCGAACCGAGACTGCTTAATCCGACCATATCTAGGCTGCCGGCGGCAGCACAAACCAGATTCAGAGTCTCAAGCGTTCAGTCTCCGAAATTATCCTCTTCATGCTGACCAAATGGAGGAGCTTGGGCTGGATACGACACTCTACGCGAAAAAGCTGGCAGAAGGGCTTGCAGAGCTCTATTGGAAGGTGCGATTGGACGCCGATGATGTCGAATTCGTTCTTGCTCCCCCGAGGAAAACCGACGACGAATTCCAGACCGTCCTAAAATCGGAGACCCTTGGCGACCATAGCATCTGGATCCTAGATTTCGACCGCTGCAAGAGCATCACACTGGACGGATACGGGGTAACTCAAGCCGTCATAGCGTTCGTCAATAACGATCCGTACTTCCCACAACCGGGGAGCGACAACGAGAAGGACGAGGCGCTCTGGAAGACATTCAAAGACCACTTCCTCGAAGCGAGCCAAGCGATGTTGCACCTTTCGGAGATCGGGTTACCAACGCTGTGGATCCATCTAGTTGAAGAACGCGTTCGAGGGAGATTCACCGGGCCGATTCACCTTCCATCGGGCGTGGAGGCAAACAACCTCAAAACTGCTACGGTGTAGAGATCTGCTGCTCCTTGGCGAGCTACGACTCCTACAAAGAGTTGGTTCACGGATCTCTTCCGACGACTAGCACTCTCTTCGACAGACCTTCCTTGTACGGAGTACATCCTCGAATTCGAAACGCTTGACATTGAGCTCCTCTTCCATCGCCGCCATCTTCGAGAGTCTTCCACGGGTCTACGTCGCCAATATTCCGGGGTATATAGTGGACGGTTTCTCCGGGCATTTTGCGGTTCGAGAGCGATTGTGACGAATAACGGAATAAGATCCTGCGGCAATTAGACCCTGCCTTGGTTGCACCGGTCATTTGGGGGCACTTGCGGTGGCAAGGGGTGAAGGACTGAAGGTGAACACACGAACAGTGCTCAGCGGGATATTACATCGATGGGTGATTTTAGGTCTAGTTGAACTGTCCAAATTGAACGATCGACGAAGCAATGGAGTTCTTCTGTGGTCGGCTGATCAAGGTTTCGTCTCAGGTCGTTGGGCGAAGTAAGTAGGATTATGTACTTAGTATCCTCCATCACAGCCAGTCCGTTTACCGTACATTGTAGATGTCGTTTGTAAGACAGGTATCTTTGTCCTGGCTAGAGATCAATTATGGAAAGTGTTCGAGTTAGCCAACTCATACTCTGAGTTGTTCCGGGCTCGTGTTCTCCGTTTTACCCTTGTCTCGGAGTAGAAGCAACCGGATGATCATCGCCGTCTGTTCAAGAAAGCTCATAATGGAACCGTAGCTTCGGAGGTGAGAATTCCATGCTTTTCCCATAAACCGTATTATTACCGTATAGCTGGAAATATCAACATATAAAATGGCCGTTGCCGGTGTCGGAGATCGTTTCGCTTCTCGGTTTAAAGCTCCGTAAGTTCTTGATCGCTCATGGAGTGATGCTCTGGGTATACTATATAGATATGATATTCAATTGATACATGGTGGTGACGTAGGAGGTCCTTCCCATACAATCTGTAATAATACAAGCAATCATACATTTAGCATTGGAGTTCTACAACATCCATTGTAATCTGTTGGGACGCAAATGAACAATTGAAGTCGAGTCGCAGTAATCCATCGTGAATATTCGGGTATCTCCCATCCATCTCACTGTTCTCACATGGGACTGGCCTCCTGGGAGCATCCGTTCGGCAGAGATTTTCCCCCATCCGAACGACTCGTTATTCCCGAGGAAGCCCGGCCGGAATCGCGGAGCTCAAGCGGATCAACCCCTCGAAATCCCACCCGCCCGCTGGTTCATGTTTTCTCCCGTCCGCTCCAGATCTTTTTCTTTGAGAAAACAAAAAGTTCGCGACTTCTTCCCTGCAACAGATCCATTAATTCTTCTGTTCCAGAGGAAGCTTTTGATTTAGAGAGCTTCATTTGGTCGTCATGTCTGCTCTGAGCCGCAACATCTGCACTGCAGCATCCAGGTCGCTTCGGCAGAAAGCTGCGAGGAACCCCACTGCTTCGGCCATCTCACGAGCTGTTTCTCGCCCTTCCATTGCTTCCTCCACCTCCAAATTCTCAGGTCTACAGCAGATTTCGAGGTCCGCAGCTTTCTCCACCATGTCTCCTCTCCAAAGCGGCGCTCCTGCGCCGACAAGTGCAAACAAATGGGATCCGGAGCTGGTTGATATGGCGAGCTATATCCACAATTACAAAGTCGACTCCGAACTGGCAGTATGTGATTCCTTGCAATAACCTCAATTGAAGCCTCATCAATCCCCTTTCCAAGCTATTGGCTGCGTTTAGCCCCAATTGGAGAAGCAAGGGCTTACCCGACACATAGTTCGACACGGCCCGCTGGGTTTTCCTCGACACCATCGGTTGCGGTCTCAAGGCTCTGGAATTCAAGGAGTGCACGAAACTTCTCGGGCCCGTCGTTCCCGGCACCATTGTCCCTAATGGCACCCGTGTCTTCGGCACTCCGTACCAGCTGGACCCCATTCAGGGCGCCTTCAACATCGGCGCCATGATCCGGTGGTTGGACTTCAATGACTGCTGGCTGGCGGCCGAGTGGGGCCATCCGTCCGACAACTTGGGCGCCATCCTCGCCGTTGCGGACTGGATCTCGCGAACGAACCGTGCCGGCGGCAACCTCGGCAACGGCAAGATCCTCACGGTCCACGACGTGCTCGAGGCCATGATCAAGGCCCATGAGATCCAGGGATGCTTGGCGCTGGAGAACAGCTTCAACAAGGTCGGTCTCGACCACGTGGTACTGGTCAAGGTCGCGAGCACGGCGGTCGTGGCGAAGATGCTCGGTTTGAACGAGTCACAGACCCGCGATGCTATCTCCCAGGCGTGGGGCGATGGTCAGTCCATGCGCACTTACAGGCACACCCCGAACACCATGAGCCGAAAGAGCTGGGCTGCTGGTGATGCTTGCCAGACCGCCGTCAACCTGTGCTTGAAGGTCCAGGCCGGTGAGGGTGGCATGCCGTCCGTCCTCAGCACCCCGACCTGGGGCTTCTATGACGTGAACTTCGGCGGCAAGCCGTTCGAGTTCCAGAGGCCGTATGGCAGCTATGTCATGGAGAGCGTTCTGTTCAAGGTCTCCTACCCTGGTAAGTCTCCTCAATTGTCCGCGTAACTGGGGATGTAGCTGACTTGAGCCAGCCGAATTCCATTCCCAAACTGCCGTCGAGGCTGCTCAGCGCCTCAACAAGAAGCTCGCGGCTCTGGGCAAGACCGCTGCCGATATCGAGGAGGTCGTCAACCGAACTCACGAGGCTTGCATCCGCATCATCGACAAGCAGTTCAAGCCCATGGACAACTTCGCGGACCGCGACCACTGCGTCCAGGTATGCACCTTACCCCTCTATATTGCTAAACGAGCATTCGATACTAACAGCAAATAGTATATGGTTTCCACTATGTTCGTCTTCAACCGCCTCGAGGCCACCGACTACCCCGATGGCTCCGAAGCCGCCACCTCCGAGCTCGTCGAGAGCCTCCGCCAGCGCATCCGCTGCGTCGAGGACCCGCAGTTCACCGCCGACTACCACAACCCCAACAAGCGCACCATCGCCAACGCCCTCACTGTCAAGCTCCGCGACGGCACCGTCCTGGAGGAGGAGGTCGTCGAGGCGCCGCTTGGACACAGGCTGCGACGTGAGGAGGCGAAGCCGGAGATCTTGAAGAAGTTCGAGAGGCACATCACCCCGCATTACGATGCCACGAAGGTCAAGGAGATGGTTGCATTGGGTCAAGATTTGGAGAAGCTGTCGGAGATGGAAGTTGATAAGTTTGTTGATTTGTACGTGACGGAGGCATAGAGGGCTTTTACGAGATTGTCGTTGATATAAATTGCTTCATTTGTCAAAAAAAATGTGGTTCGTTAGGCGCTAGCCATGTATTTTTCTTGAGGCGGCTAGATAGACCAAGTTTTACAGCAATTGGAGAAATTTGAAGCTCCATTTAACTTGATTTTCTTTGGCTATATTGGTTTTCGATATCAAACCCTTCATTTGCCTACAACCCAAACGAGTCAGTGCAATCCAACGTATCCACACATTGTACAACGGGATCAAAGGAGTATGGAAAAGTCAAATCACTCACCCAGCATGACCGCAGACGTCGCCCCAGCATCAACAGGTAATGCAATCCCTATACTTGTTAGCCCAACCCCTTTATCCATCGCGTTCATCTCACCAGTAATCCACCGACTCTCATCCGTCGCCAAAAACCGGATCGCACTTCCCGCATCCCACCCATTTCCCTCTGTTTTCAACAGACTCCTCTCCTTCCTCGCCGCCCGCATCTCCTCACTCATCCCCTGCCCATACATCATCGGCGTATATAGCATCCCCGGACACACGCAGTTCACCCGGATCCCCTCCGCCGCATGATGCGCTGCCATCGCGCGCGTCATGTTCACCACCGCCCCCTTCGCCGTCGGATACAGCAGATGCGGCGTTCCGCCCCGTAACCCCGCCACGCTCGCCATGTTGACGATCGCCCCGCGATATTGGCAGACCGGGGTGGGTTCGTTCTTCAGCATCGCGGGTATCGCGTGTTTCGCCATCATCACCATCGACCCGACATTCAACTCCATTCCCTTCGCCCATGTCTCCATCTCCACCTCCACCGCCGTCCCCCTCCCCCCCAAGCCCCCTACATTATTCACCAGCACATCCACCCTCCCCCATGCCTCTAGCGTCTTCTCAACAATGCTCTTGCAGGTATCTTCCGACGTGATGTCCCCGCTGAGCGCCAGCGCCTTGCCGTGGCCCTCCGACTCGATCATGCTAACCGTCCGCTGCGCGCGCGCGAGGTCGAAGTCTACGCAGGCGACCGCGCAGCCCACCTCGGCGAGGAGGATTGCGGCGGCGCGGCCGTTGCCGATGCCGTCGCCTTCGGAGCCGGCGCCGGTGATGATGGCGACTTTTCCGGCTAGGGAGCGGGTGGGGCGGGTGATGGTAGGGTCGGCCATGGTTGATTTCTTGGGCGGGAATTACGCACTACAATCGGTATATTGGTTAAGGAACTACTATGTAAGAATGCTGGATTCTGAGTCTCGCTCGGCAATTGTAGGAACCGAACTGCCATCTCCGGCTACTCTCATCCGAAGCCCCCCTGGTACCATACTTTCCTAGGGTTTTCGTACCATTATTCATTAATGCTCCCTAGGTGCACCGCGTATTTGGACGCGATGCCCAGCTATAAGCTCTACATATTCAAACAAATACGCGCTCCAGCAGTTCTAGCAGACCTTTAGTTTTACCAGCCAACCGTCCGATCCTAGCTCGGGTCTTTCGTTATTTCATGATGGTTCCTGTAGCCTCGTTCCACACTAGGAGGTTATACACCTAATCTCAACTGGGCTTATCTTGCTCAGATTCCTGTCATTCATCTCGCGTATCAACAAGTAGATAAACAAAAAGTTAGGATCATTCATTAAGCGTAGAACGCAGTTTCCCTACGGAAAGGTGCTAACTGCCAAAGCATAGTCCATGTCCTGTCCGACACACACGACGTAGCTCATTAAGGGGAATTCTACGGTCGCATGGCGATACTGGACCTCCGATCTCCCTTTCCCTTCCTCTTGATTCCCATCAACTGCAACATTTCGACCCAGAAACTCAGCGGCGGTTCGTAGAAAGTTAATTCATACGCATCAATGATTGGTGCCTCCCATATAAGATCCACCTGGCTTGACGGGATCCATTTCGTGCGCTTGACAAGCTTCCAGAAAATGAACAGGACAGGGGCCAGGAGAACCATGGTATAATTTATGAAGAAGTTCTTGACGCTCCAAGGTTTGAACGAGGCATAGCCATAGGTGAAGACGACGAATATCATCCAACACAATCCGATCCAGCCGCACCACTATGATCAGGATTAGAACAGTTCGTGCAATTCAAGTTGGTTCGAAACTTACTGGCTGCAGGTAACCAGTGTATGGCAACTTGCTCCGATCAAAGTTTTGCGCCTTAGTCGCGTAGTAAAATTTCAAGTATGTCGAGCAGATGACGATGAAATTAATAATACCGCCGGCAGTGATAAGGCTCACCTATAAGAGTTTAGCATAAGTCCTCTCCTGGAAACCTGTAAGGATTCAAACAACGTACTAGCCAACTAAGCACAGTGGCCGAATTGTTGCCCAGCTGAAGGAACGCCAAGCAGGGGAAGCACATCACGAAAGCGAAACAGACGATGGGGACGCCGCTTTTCGTGCAATACCGGAAAAAACTAGGCGCTTGTCCTTCAAGAGCCAGGCCATATAAGCTCCGCGTAGCGCAATAGGTATAAGTATTGCCAGCCGAAAAGATCGAAGTGACCAACAGCGCGTTGACCAGATGGGGTAGTCCCTCGACCCCAAGGTTTTGCATCGCAATGACGTATGGCGAAGCAGAAGCTGTTCCTGATCCGCCTGCATCGCCGTTGATAATCGCAAGTAGCGTCGGATCGTTGCGAGGAAGAACAATGCTAACGGCCAGAGCGCCGCCCATGAAAAACAACCCGAAGCGGAAATAGACGGTTTTGAATGCTGACTTGATGTAGGTACGCGGCCGCTTCGCTTCTGCCGCTATCATCGCGATGTACTCGGGCCCAACGACCGCGAAAGAAGAAGTCCAGAGTGCTGCGAGGAAGCCCTCAAACCGCCCTAGGGAGCCGGTGGTACGATATTCGGCGAAAGCGCCAGGGTCTCTCCAGTAACGGAACCCGTAAGCATCCTAAGTGAGATTTAGATGACTATTCAGCTGCAATTTGCTGATTAGACGTACATGCTTAGGATTGCCGCCGACCATTGTCACGAACGTGAAGGAGAACAAGATGATGATCAGTATGACTTTGCCGCCAGAGAGCCAGAACTCGGATTCACCATAGTAATGCACTGCAAGCGCGTTAAAGACGCTATTGCCAGATTTTAGCATTCATTCTCCAAAACATTGTCTTCAGGATCTGGGGATAGGTTTCAAAGGGAACGAAAATGGTATTTCTCACGCATAGCAGACGATACATACTGCAATTACGGCAGCCGGTGGGATATCATCCCGCCAATACGAAAGCACTGTGCTTATAGCCGTAATCTCGAAGGGGATGAGGAGGGCTTCATAGAGGAAGAAGTTCCATCCTGCCATGACCCCAAACGCATCGTCGACCCATTTCCCGGCGAGACGGATGAAGCCTCCGGAAACAGGCATGTAAGTTGACATTTCGGCCGCACAGTTATTCACTAAACCCAACATAATTGAGGACAAGGAGAATGCAAGGAACAACGATGCAGGACCACCATTGGCAAGACCGGCATTGATACTCACAAAGAGCGCCGTTCCGATCGAGCCTCCAATGGCGATGAGCTGGATTTGTCGATTGCCCAGATGTCGCTGAAGATGGTCGGCATTGTCTTCGACTTCACCGGCATTATGGTAGTAGTCGGGTGGTTGTATTTGAGGGTCAATGACCTTTTCATCGAATTTCGGTTCTGCCATGGTTCAATTGCATCTGCGGGGTCGACTGGAGAAGGAGCATGCGAAAAAGAGGGAGGATTGAGCGAAAGAACGCGATCTTACGCCGGGAACGGCGCCGTCTTATGCGGCACAAAATCTAACAGCATCACAGCAAGGATGAGCGGAGATCTACGTAGCAATTAGAAACGCTATCCACGGGACCACAGATCTAGGTGATAGGCTGCGGTACTGCGGTACAGCCGTACAGGAATCCTACGGGAAGAATTAGGAGGGTTGAATACGACCCACTTCTACTCTAGGCTGGAGGGTTAAGCTCGCCAAACTGCATCCAATGAGAGACCTGCGCCGAGCAGAGGGAAAGACTCAGAGTCTCCCACCCCCACGAACCACAATCTTCCTCCAGAAACCTGAGAAGGGACCAATCTCTGGCATCATCGCTTCCCACATTCACGGTGTTCTGATGCGGTTGCTGCATGCCGTCGCGATAAGGTTAGAGTCGTTGCACGGGTCACCAAAGATACTAGATAGAGCCTCACGCGACAGAGTTCTAAGCCTTGACTAGAGGTTCCGTACACCAGCGGAAGCAGCGGCTCATCCGTCAGTGGCGTTATTCAGCCTAGTTAGAACAGTCTTAGTCCATCCGATCCCTGGGTGAGTAGTACTGCGTAGTAGTAGATGCAGCCGCAATGATCAAAGCTAATTTTGTAGATGCGGTTAACTTCGTGCATGCTTTTTGGGATGCATGGCATTCTGGGATATCCAATCATGTTTCTGATTAAATATTAGTCTAAAAGATATTAGCCAATAGGCTTCTATTAAATGGCCGCACGTAAGACACTAAACTAAAGAGAGCGAAAGTAGAGTGAGAATTACGATTCTGCGCCCAATATCGCCCCATGTGGAGTCTAATTCCGACCAGGAATTCAAAATCCTGAAAGACTTTATGGAGACGCACAGTGTACTACGCCCGAAGGGTTCAAAACGAACCAGAGAACCAGCAACCAGCCATTTTGACTCTTGAGGGGCTGGAACGGATGGTGACACGTCCATTTCGTCTCTCCTCCTTCGACCTTTCAATCCGCTACTGTCCGTCGTGACGCAATGGAGCAAGAGGTGGGATTCCCGAGACCCCAACCTCGTCGAAAATCCACACATCAACTTTACTGCCTTTTTAATTGGGGCAGGAAGTGAGATACTTCGTCGAACATCGACTTGAATTCCTACGTCCTATCGCGGACTTGGATTTGATGGCGCTCTTCCTCTTTTCCTCTTGAACTCGCTCGATCAGTTGTTCTGTATTGGGAAACCCCTAGAAGACGATGAAGCATTTGATATGATAATGCGATGGGGCATTTCACAGAATCAGAACATGGACTTGGATCTCATATTGCAGGACGTCATCTTAAAGGTTAAACCAACCTGAACCCTTCTATCCGTTCTTGACAAGACGGTTGTCATGGAAATTTAAAGATTATCCTTGAGCTCTAACTAGATTCGCACCATGTACAAGCTTATTACTAAGGATCTTGGATGGGTTGATGTTTTTCTAGGAGCAGCAGTCACTGGAACAACGACTCAGAGAGCTTGCAGTTGGCGATTTTTGACGTCTTCGATGTCGTACTAACCCAGTGCGATATCAACTTTACCTACAAAGGCTGTACCATCTGGGGACACCTGGTCCACACTTTACTGGGCAAATTTGCAAGAAGTGGTGTAAAAGAGCGGGTGTTTCACACCCTTCGATGTTGCATGGAAGGTAGCGCGGATATTATATCGATCACATCCCATTACGGCGGGGATACTTTTTTCATCGACGACCATCTAGTTCTATATCGAATAGCGCTCTATACAAGCTAGAGAAAATAACTCCAGAAGTTGGATGGGTGGAAATTTATGAGACGGCGTTGGCAGATGAATCAGGGCACCAATTTGTTCCAGACTGACAGTCTTCACCACCGACAACTGGAGGTCCACAGGCATTTTCTCTACTGAACGATTCCAAGGAACCCATCCTAACACAGATTGAAGGAGGTTCACAAAGATTAGGCTGGTTTCAATGGGTGTGGTGTTGATGACCTACAAATCTGTTGTTCAAGCATTTGAGGAAAGTCTGTGGCAATGGAGAATTTCAGGCGACAGTCAATCATAAAAGGGGAATAAACAACTTGATTTGTGTAGTACAGTCAACCACCGCTATAACGATTACCGCTACAGCGATATTCGCGTTATAGCGATAAGATTCCCTGCACGGATTCTCAATCAATGCTGCCAAGAAAATTCGTTTTAGCGATATCCGCGTTATAATGATTGGATTCGCCTGTACGGATTCAATCGTTATAGCGAAGGTTGACTGTATTGGTTAGATACTGTCTGAAGGATTAATAAGAGTGGCCTAATGTAGCTATTGGAATCCAGGGCCATTGTGAGCACAAAGGCATGGACTATTCCCAGAACTTCTTAATATATTGTTCAACCGTAATGGCCTTGATGTCCGGAAACATCTCATTGAGTACGGGTCGAATGACCCCTTCCCCTTCCACGTCATGAGTATCCATGAGCTCCAATTGTAGCCACATCCTCCTCCAGTAACCGCTGTCTTCGTTTTTCAGATCCTCTTCGAGCTCCTGCTCCACCAACCGCGGACTCCGCTTCTCGATCTCGATCTCCCTTCCCCTTATCTTCTCGATGATCTTCGCAATCTCATCAAACCGCAACGTCTCCCCCGCCATCCCCATCTCCGTCGTCCACTTCCCGTCTGGCAGGCAACATGCCGCCGCAACAAACCGTCCCACATCCCCTATCTCCGTCAGCGTGATCCTCGCCGGCTCCCCATCCTCCCGCACCGCCATCTCCATCCGCATCTCCCCCACATAAACGAACTTCGCCCCGTTATCCTCCATCCCATTCAATGCCTCTGCTTCCCTCTCGCACCCGTACCCAAGATAGTTCATGAACATACCAACCGCGAACCGCGTCCATTCGAAGCCGGGGTGCTCCTTCGCCGCTCGCTCGCAGAGTGGCCAGAGGGCGGATTTCGGTTTGAGCATGTCGACGCACAGAACGCCGGCGGGGCCGGCGGACCATTCGGAGGGTGCGAAGCGGCGGCAACCGGCTTGGAGGGCGGCCTGGAGGAGGGCGGATTCGTTTTCGACCCAGGAGCCTTCTTTGTTGAGCGTTGTGGAGATAACCTGGCTCGATTTAGAGAACGCGACGATAGAGCGGGTTAGGTGTATGGACGAAGCTTCAGAATCTACAGGCGTAGAACCGGATATTGCATAGACATAATACAGATTGTAAGCATGCGAGGCGGTACGCTTACCGTATGGACTCCTTGAAGCGCGGAAACTAAGCTGTCTACGGAGCCGTAGTCCACCTTGCGGATCTCAACTGGTAGGTCGGTGAGCCATTGCGGCGTCTTCGATGTCATCCTCGAGAGGACAATTGGAGTGTGATTCGGGTGCTCATGGAACGCCGTCACGATAGACCAGCCAAGGCCCCGAGAAGTGCCTCCAGCAACTGCTACGATGACCATAATGACCGATCTTGATTATCCGGATACGATGGTGGACTAGCACGAAGATTGAAAGTACTTATCACAAGTGGAAGAGACCTCAACGGTTGTTTGTGAAGTTAAAGTAGCTAGATGGAAGCTTCATCGACTTGACTCATCGCGAATTCGCAATAGGCGCCTCAGAAATCTCGGTGCGTAGTAGGATATCTGTACGATGACATCA
Source organism: Eremomyces bilateralis CBS 781.70 (assembly GCF_010015585.1). Lineage (NCBI taxonomy): Eukaryota > Fungi > Ascomycota > Dothideomycetes > Eremomycetales > Eremomycetaceae > Eremomyces > Eremomyces bilateralis. Next base: position 74,702 of record NW_022985096.1, on the reverse strand, counting down.
GATAAGGCGGTACACTATGTTGGATTGGTACGTACCCTTTGTGCTGATGTTTCTAATCCGACCGAGAACCGTAAAGGGCTGAAACTGCCAACTGGAACCATCTAGCTCAGAATTGGATAGTGGTGGTTGTAATTAGTATGCACATTCAAAAATGGAAACCATCCTAATCCCAGCATTCCAACAACTGAGCCACGAACCTGGCAGCACGAAAATGCTCAATGACCAATTGCCCCATCTACCCTATCGGAACATCAGCAGGGTGAACCTGAATTACGAATTCGTACTCTAGTCTTGGGTTATGGCATATCCACTCGTCAGGCAAGCCCATGATGTCGATAGTACTATTCAGTCTGTCTGCCATGAAGCGCTGCTAATCTAAGAGAAGGCGCCATTCCGGGCTTCCTCTATAATGAACCGCTGTAATGCAATTTCATGTCTCGGTCGTATCGTGATAGTCGTGAAGTACGCTGCAGTCCCCCTGTCCTGGCCGGAAGCAGAACCCCTGAGAAAGGAAAATCTTGACACCGAATAACAACCTGACGCCGTAGAGCGAAGAGAAAGTGTCGCAGGTTCAGTTACTCCGCGCTAAGAACGTCCGTTCATCGATCCGAAGTCCCCGTTGAAATGGAACCCATCCCATATATTTCGTGATCATCATCAACCGACTTCCACGTCCATCCCGTCTCCATCCTCGTCACCATCCCCCTCTTCTTCCTCCCCAGACGTCACATCCCTCACCCTCTCCCTCCCTCCCTTCTCCGTCCCACCATACCCAAACCGTCCCCCAGCCAATCCCCCCACTCTCTCCAACTCTTCCCCCCCCACCACCCGCCCCTCACTATCCACCTCCCCACACAGCTCCAGCACCTGTCGTCGTCCCAACTGCCGAAACCCCGCCGTGCGAACCACCCGCCCCCAATGCGTCATGCAGAACCCCGCGGCCCGACGACGCAGCCACGCCTCGTTTGCCACCGACGCACGATCCCAGATGACCGCCGCGTTCTGCACGTCGATTTCGCGGGAGAGGCGGTGCACGCAGAGTGCCCGCAGCCGCGGCATGTCATAGCACGACGCTAGGACGAGCATGCCGGCAACGTCGGGGAGGGAGGGTCCGGGAGGATCGTTCGCGGATGCTGGGGAGGGGTTGTGGCTGGCGCCGGCGGGTTGGCGGCGGCCGGTGGAGGGGGATGGGAGGTTCAGGGAGCTGGAGGAGCGGGAGGAGGGGGCGGTGCCGGGGGGTGGGGCGATGCTGTCGGTGTAGAGGTAGAGGAGGAACGCGCGGACGGCGGAGTAGGGTTCGGGAATGTGCATTTTCTTGGTGTGGAATTCGAGCATCTGCGCGGCGTAGAGGCGAGAGAAGTGCGGCCAGCGCGCTTGGAGGATGAGTTTGTGGACATGGATGGGTGGGCTGGTTTGAGACTGTGCTGCGGAGAGGGAAAGGGGGGTGGGTCGGTTGAGGGATGCGTGGGTAAGCTCGGGGGAGGAGGATGGTGACGATGGAGACGACGATGGTTCGTCGAGCTCTGTAGTGATGATGAAGTCGGTGCCACTCCCGGTGCCTGGTGACAGATCGAAGAATTTGGCAAGGTCCGTGCCGATAGCGGAGAGGTGGCTAAATCGATGCGTATCAGATGCTGGGAGGACCGATTTTTCAGACTCGAACATGGCGTTGCCAAAGAGGCCGAACTTCCTCAGGTCAATATGCAGCACGTCGCTTAGATACTCGTCGGCAGGGTTATTGGGTTCCGTGGGACACCCGAGAAGCCAGGCTTGTGTCCCGTCTTCATTCATGGCGCAGTAATGCCAGCGATAGCTCATATTGAAGAGCTCGCGGCCGTCTGCAACACGCTGCCAACGAAGAGTCTCTAAGTCTAAAGCAGAGAGGCTGGTGTCGGTAAAATTGGAGATACTTGCAGCGGTGTGGAAGTCGAGCAAACACCCAGATGAGTACGCATGGAAATGTTGACCAAGCGTCTGCGATGGAAGATTCGGGCTCGCCACAAACTTGATCGATGAGATCGAGCCTGGAGCAAGCGGTAAAGATCGAGGGTTGATCCCGGAATTGACTTGTACACTGCTAGAATTGGCCGTGTATCCGGTCGAGCCCGGGGTCGGTTGGGTTTGTTGTGCATATCCCAATCTCTTGGGCTGTCCATTTCGATCTAAGGTGCCGTACGACATTTGCGATTCGAAGGCGACCGAGCCGCGGAGGTCAAGCCACCATAGTTCGCTGTTTCGCTCCATATCCTCGTTGATCCCGCCGAACACCCAGATCCGACCGCCCCAGATCCAGCAGGTGTGGTCATAGCGATGTACCAGCCTCCACGCTCGTGACCATGTCCATGTCTTGAGGTCCAAATAGCAGATATCGTCGAGGACCCAGCTATCCTGCCCGCTCATGCCTCCCATGATCCAGAGTTTCTGATCATGAATTACTGCTGCATGACGAGCGCGTCCTCGTGGAGCGGTACCGTGAAGTTCAGGTTGTGTCCAATGGAGCGTCTTGAGGTCGAGGATGATGACATCCGACAGATGTAAACGGTGCTCGTTCTCGCCTCCATAGACAAGAAGTTTATCTCCCTGCCATAAAGTCGCGGTATGGCCCATACGAACACCCGGGATATCGCCGAAGTTATCTACTAGACTCCATTGTCGGGTAGCCAGGTCGAGCTTGAGAACATGGTTGTACACTGCAAGGTGTTAGTACAATCGTAGTCGCTTTGGATGCTTTCCTCACCTTCATCCGTATATTGATCAAAACCGCCAAAAGCGTATATCTGGTCAGTTCCGACGTAGGTCACCGAAGCATTCACTAAGCATGCTGGTCGAGCGCCAACGGTGGTAATGATCTTCGGTTTGTAGCCATTGTCGCTGCTACCCCTGCGAGGACGGACCGGACTCGCAGACATGAGATAGGTATTGTTCGACGACCCGGATGCGGGGGTTTGGGCGCTCCCAGCGACGTTCTGGGGAGTGTTTGAATGGTTGGAAACGAATGGTGGAGGACGACTGTCCATGTTTCATAGGATATAGATCTATGTAGGGATTGCTCTTCAGTCAGACATCGAGAGACATGTCTCCGTATTGTCCAAGGAAGGGTTGAAAACAATGGTAAGCGGGACGATATCACGACGGTGAACACAAAATGTCGGACTGGTAGGAGGGGGCTGGCAAATGTCAATCGTGGCATCCCAATCCAGACTAGTGTGTCTCGGAACGTTCCGCCCGAGGTTCCAGCTGACTGGAGTTCCATCTCCGCTCCGCTCCAGTCTTTCCGCCCCGCTCTCCCCAGATGGCTGTTGGTGATCATCGAGAGCAAGGCTCGTAGATCCCAGTAGAGAATCTGCGGTTCTGTTGCAGCATCATGCCGATACCAGAGGACTCGATAATTGAATTAGGGATGGATTGGCTTGGGATCGACTATCGGAAACCATTCGTGGCCCTGCACTCCGCGGTTCTTGCAGTGTACGAACAGCGGGAGTCCAAGGGAATAACCATGCAATTACCAACTTCCACAGGTTGCAGCTTGAAGTTATTCCTCCCAATAAGACTTGAAACTCATGAAAGCCTCGCAATGATGGGATCGGACCTCCTTGATGCTGAACTTCGTTGCCCAGTGGATGACGTTGGCGGCTCAACCACCGCACTGCCCCTCCACCAATCCACCTCCGTCGTCGCTGTGCCAACCAACCCCAAACATAAAACCTTCCTCCGCTCCCATCACCATCCATTTCTTTCTACACCTTTACAAAACCTTTGTATCACACATCTTGCATACTTTACGAAAAACTCAAAAACACCCCCTCAGTTATTTGCATTTTGCATTTTGCTTCTTGATCGTTGCCTGCATTGCATATCCTCCTCAACACCTCTCTAATTCCGCTCCTCATCACTCCTTTTTCGGAATGGCGACAGTGGACGTTTGCACGCCTATCAAAGGCCGTCAATTCTCCATCCGTACTGCTGGCAGTCGGATGCCGCTGACCCCTTCCCCAAAGGCCCGCAATTCAAACATCACCGTCTCCAAAACCCCAGAGTCAATTCACACCACCCCCACCTTTGCCCATGCTATCTCCAAGTCAACGATACGGAAGTCTGCCAAGTCGAACATTGCAAAGGACTCCCCTCGAAGACTTGATCTCGGTCTATCCGAATGGGCTCTGACGGGTACTGGTACATCACCATCAAAAGCTCGACCAACAAGTAGCCGCATCCGACCGAAATCCACAGTTCGGGTTCCCTTCAATGCCGTTGACCGATTCATCCCAAACCGGACAGCAAGCGAAGAGAGCTGCAAGATGGGCATCAACAAGCTGGACCGACCGAAGTCAAGCTCAAGTTCGGCGTCGGCGGGTTCATCAGTGCTGGCTTCCTCGGCAGCGGATGCATTCACTCTTGGAGGCCATGGATCATCAGACGACTTGACTCTATCCCTTGACGGACTGAATTTGAACGACCGAGACGATGACGGAAATGAGCGGAAGTCCTACACAAAGCCCGCGCGGGACACGGCCGCTTACGAATCGACACTTGCATCTGCATGTGGCATTAATACTAATACTCGCATTCTAGCATTCAAGCCGGCTCCACCAGAGTCATCCAAACCGATCGACCTGCGGTCACAGTACAACCGACCTCTCAAGCCAGCCAATTCGATCAATGGGCAGCTTCGACGACGCATCCTTACTTCTCCTGAACGAGTCCTGGATGCTCCGAGCATCGTCGATGACTATTATCTCAACCTTCTGGATTGGTCTTGCAATAACCAGGTTGCGATCGGCTTGGGTCAATCTGTCTACATCTGGTCAGCCGAGAGCGGAGGGGTGAATATGCTTCTTGAGTCGACTCCTGACACATACGTCTCGAGCCTCAAGTGGAGCGGTGATGGAGCCTACGTCAGCGTCGGGCTTGGTACCGGCGAAGTTCAGATTTGGGATGTGGAAGAGCAGACCAAACTCCGAAGCATGTACGGGCACGAGTCTCGGGTCAGTGTTCAAGGTGGGTTCAAGTTCCTAATTCCAATGCCACTGTCATCGAACCACGCTAACCGTAATCCCCAGCATGGTCCAAGCACGTTCTCTCAACCGGTGCTCGCAACGGCTGGCTCTTCAATCACGACGTTCGCATCGCCCAGCACAAGATCGCCGACCTCGAGTCCCACACCGGCGAAGTTTGCGGCCTTGACTGGCGCGCCGACGGCGCCCAACTCGCGTCGGGCGGCAACGACAACCTCGTCTCCATCTGGGACGCCCGCAGCCTCGCAGCCCCTAAATTCTCTAAGACGAACCACAACGCTGCCGTCAAGGCTCTGGCCTGGTGCCCTTGGCAGAACAATCTTCTGGCAACTGGCGGCGGTAGCCACGATCGTCATATCCATTTCTGGAACTCTACGACCGGCGCCCGTGTCAACAGCATCGATACCGGAAGCCAGGTTACCAGCTTGCGGTGGTCGACCGGGTACAAGGAGATCGCCTCGACCTCCGGGTTCCCCGACAACTCGATCAGCGTGTGGTCCTACCCATCGCTCGTCAAGAACATCGAGATCCCCGCCCATGAATCTCGCGTCCTTCACAGCTGCTTGAGCCCCGATGGACAGACGATGGCGACCGCCGCGGCGGACGAGAGTCTGAAGTTCTGGAAGATCTTCGAGAAGAAGAGCGGTGGACCGGTGGCGGCGCCGTCGAAGGGCGTGGCAGGTATGGAGAGGGGTGGCATGTTGAGGTGAAGTGGTGAAGTAGGGATAGGGGGTACTATGGCTCATTAATCATTCTTGTCTTCGATTGAGAGGTCTCTCGCGTTGGAAACCACATTAGTCAGAGCGGCTGCCGCATCCATCGGGAACGCCCATGAGGACTACGTAAGAGGACGTCGGTGTATCGGTTTGAGGATGTTTGTTCGAGTCACGCAAGGGAGAAGACGCTGTGGAGGCTGAGCTGTGCGAGATGGGGTGGACGGGCCATGCAGCCGCGAGGGGATTAGACGCGGACGACGCTGGGAGAGACCGAATCAAGACAAGTACAGGTAGGTCAAATTTCCATAGTGGTATCTCGGGGCTCTGGGCTTTGGAGCGATTAGCTTGGGGTACATAACAGCGGCAGAATAGCGAGATATCCTTTGAATAATTCATCTCTCTCAACTTTAACAATTTGATTCCCATTCGTGACGGAATGACGAAAATCAGTTTGGCGCGATGGAATATTGCAGCCTCAGGCTCCAAAGCATAAACATTTGTGCCTCCGTGGGTCACATGCACTGCCAACCACCTGACAGCACTCCTGGCTTGGGCCTTGGGGCTTCATCGATCTATCTTTCAACCTCCTCTCAAACCTGCAGTCCTTCAAACAACGACTCTCGAATCTTTTCATAAGTTCTGCCCACTAGCCAGCGGTCCATGGTCCGCGACAGTGGCGCTGAATTTCATTCATAGAACGGGGGTCACTCATCCGGTGTCTAACGCGAAGCGCTTCATGATCCAGCTCTGAAACGCGACTGCGCCGCCGACCAACATAGAAATCTATTTCCACTTCCCTTCACGAAGCGCTTCAGGTGTTCATCATTGGGAGCCACCGCTCGGCTCAATAGAAACCGGACTAATGACAGGGTCAACATTTGCAACGAGCCTCCGATCTGTTGCGTTGCCCAGGAATACCTCAAACGCGTGCTAACGATAACGGCTTCAGGAGTCGCGTTGGAGGGCTTCGCTTCGGTCAAGGGATCTGTTGAAATAATGTATATCATTCCTGATTCTGTTCTGTTTCTTTTGTGTTGCCTTTCTATCTCAACTCATTCTCATCCAGCGACGCTCGCTTTGTGATTCTTTAAAGCGTGTCATTGCGTTTTCCTGAGTGTACTTTCATCATGCGGTCCATCCTCTCGTTCCGCCTGGTTCCTATATTCGCTCTATCGGCTCTCTCTGCTGCGCAGCAGTCCGTGCCACAAGATTTGTCACAGAGCTTTCGGCAAAATACTGTTCAACTACAAGTCAGCTATACCGGTGATGCTTCAAACGGGTTTGCAGATGGCTCAAGGTTCACAGCGCAACGTATGGCATCTTTAGCTTCATGAATATCTCAAACTTATAGGCTAATGTCCGTGGTAGAATGCGCAAACACGCCAGCTTTTGGTCTCGGCGATTCCTCCGGGATAAGCACGACAGCAAATTTCGTAATCATGATGCTGGACACGACCTGCTCTCAGCGGGTCATCCACTTCATGCAGCCGAACTTCAAGTCATCAGGGGACAGGCTCCAGCTCGCATCCCAAGCCCAATCGCTGGTCGACTACGTTGCGCCAGGCAGCCGAGGCGAAAAGGGTCAGCGACAGTACACCTTCCTCATGTTCCTTCAACCAAGCTCCGCCCGAATCAACTCGGTTCCCAATGCTGGTGATGTCGTGGACGTCGCGAGTCTACAGACGTCCAATGGGCTTAGGCCGGCCATCGCCGGTGTCGCGATGCGGATAGATCTAGGGGGAGATGCGGACTGTGGCAATAATAATGGGGGAGGCCAGAACGGTGGAGGCCAGCAGCAACAACCATCGCCACCCCAACTCACCACGGCGCAAGCAGCACCTCCTAACCAACCCGCTCCCCTTCCACCTCAGGTGCAGACCACACAGCAACCCCAACAACCACCTCCAGCGCAGACTACTCGACAAGTCCAACTGCCCCCATCTCGCCCGACCACCCAGATCGTCGCCCCTCCCCCCGCTGATCTGAATCTAATCGATAGCCCCGTCCCTTCCAGCACCCCGGCTGCGACCGCACCAAGAGCCTCCTCGTTGGTATTCATCACTAGCATTGCCAGTGTGGTGTCCTTCACTGGCCCAATCAATCTTGGTCCGATACCCACCGAGCTTCTTGCCGGAGTGAACACCCGCAGCGGTGGATCGGCCGCGGCGCAGTCAGGAACTGGCATCACTCCAGCGGCTGCTTCGAGCGGCGGGGTGGTTCCGTTTGCTGGGGCTACTAGACAGTTGGAGCGGAGCACCTGTTTGGTCCTTTTGGTGGCTGCGCTTTTGGGGGTCTTCCTAGGTTGGTAATATCTTGTCCTGATGCTCGTTTGTTTTCTTTTGCAAATCTAGGGATTGTATTGATAGATACCCGTAATGTATGTGGATTGAATTGTCCTATAGTCAATGCCGCCATGCAAGCTATCCATATGCTATGAGGCTATGACCTTCGGCCCAAATGATCATAATCCGGGCAATAACGGACTTCGGCAAGTGAAGGCCTTCAGCCGGAATAGTGGTTGGGATACCCGTAAAATCAGCGGAAGGTCAGTCGAGTCAGTCAATAGCCAATGTCAATCACCATCCAGGTATAGCGACTGAGTATGTACCTATAACTAGCTCGGAGATTACTACCATTGTTGAGTAGGCTTCACACAAGCAGCATGCGCTTCGCAACATTGGCTTTTCGTTCATAGTGGGTGTAGAAATGACTCCTAAATGAAAAGAGAAAGTGGAGTTAGAACTGTCATACACTAGACGCCAGTTCCCCTACCACCATGGCTCTAAGCTATCTATCATATACCATTCTGCTCTTCCTTACCCTTTAAGAGCTTGAATGAAACTTTGGCCAGCCCCCAGCTTTTGATTCCCATATACCTATACCTAAACCTTCGTCCATTAAGTCCTCTACAGTATACACTTCCCCGCCATCCAGATTGTTACTAAGAGCCGGACGAATAGTGACCTATGTGACTAAGGTATGTTACTAGCGCTACTATTCTGTCGAACTAAGATGTATAGAATTATACTAAACCGGATCCATTCGGATTTATATGTTGCGGAATACTGATAGAATATGGGAATCTGACGAAGGGTAGAAGATCTGGATGGGTGGCGAGGCAGCAAGGCAGCAAGAAGCTCGTGGAAATGAACACGATTGCCAATGAACTGGCTGATGCTGATCGTTATTTTCCCATATCTTTTCGTGGATATCAAAATGTAGTTAACTAACTAGTTAACTTAGATAACTGAGTTAGTTATTAGATAATAGCTTGTATACCCAGGTATGGGGTGCAACCATTTTCCGAAGTTTTGGCGGTTGTGCTTGAGTAAAATTCTATATAGTCTGAAAACAGCCGATTCATTTATCAATCACCTCACCGGCTATGGCGCAATTGGCTAGCGCGTGCGGCTGTTATTTGACACCGCAAGGTTCTAAGTTCGAGTCTTAGTAGCCGGGAAATTTGATTTTTTTGTTTACATTTTAAATATTATCATTCTTTTCAACCGTAATGATTCCTGAATAAATCATGTGGAGCAAGAAGGTTCATAGTTGCGTCGCCTTACAATAGGTAGTGATAGAAGCGAATTTTTTTTTATCGTCGGCCAAATAAGGGATGACCATCACATCAGTGGCGCTGAAGGCAGGAGGTGGCGAAGATAGAATGTTGGAAATTTGGATACAGATAATGGTATGTATCCCGTATGGGCCCTTTGGTATGATATTGAAAACGACATTGCAGCGTATGGTAGATTATGAGTGTGAAGCACTGGCTTAGGATATCAAGGCCCATGTACATGTACTACTGGTAGAAGTTCAACCATATCGGATCGCTAAAGCCACAAATACTTGTACATATGATCGAAGTGTGGTATTATAAGCCACTCAATCATAGATTGATATAATAAACGAGAATCTATAATATGTAGTATAGAGTTTATTGCTATCCATCATTAACAGTTCCCTCATTGTATCTAGTGTTTAGTGCTGTTAAACTTCCTTTTTAAGACTTGGCCGGCGATTATTACCTCTCTAACTTTTGCTCGCTCAGCACTTCTTCATCATATCTCTACATCTATACTTCGACTTTAGATCTCAAGCTTTAAATATACACACACATCGCCCTAACAAACTCATCTTGAATCTCCCAAGTATTGATGGGATTGATATTCTACAGCATAGAGCGAAAGATACCGCGAACGAGATCCTTCTCTTCACAGCTGATATGAACAACAAGTCCAAGTAAACCACGGATGCCCCGAAATGACACTATCTAGGGATCAAGAAATACCCTTCAGTTCACGTATATGTTCTGTCTTTATTGCACTCTCCTTCTCCTCTCTGGTCAAAATGTTATCTCTTTTTCACACACGATGTCCCCATCGACTCTTAGTGCCATGCAGTCATTCCATCGCAAAATGGAGTTTACCGGAGCACGCACTGAGAGGGACGAGGGACGGAAGTAGAGTGGTCCGGCATCTCTCCAGCATAAAGTCGTAACAGATCAGATGTGACTATGTACTGGTTAACTCTGCAAAATGTCGCCTCTGATCAAGTCACCAGTGGTATCCCTATTGAATCTCACAGTTCTTATACGTACCAACCAAGAGCCGTCTTTGGCGCTTGTAGCCCCCAGATTGGGGAGGCTTTGAGAAATGAGCACTAATAACAGGGGGCGTTTCGCGGAAATGATTCCGGATGCCAGGTCTACTCTAGTCTCTAGCCCATCGTCACCAGCGCTACCTTAACAACTTCTCCACTATCACCAAATCCGGTTGGAATCACGCATTCTCCGCCGAGTATGCAAGTTGGTACCTAAACGATGTCAGGCCAAGAGACGCCATTGGTGATGGATGAAGGGAAAACTTGATCAAGATACTCATGACCCGAATACCCGGAAGCAGGTAAAACCCTCTGCATGAAGGTTGATGAATAGTCCATTCACTCTGCAGTCTTCAGCCTGGGGGATTTGGCTCAACCAGTCATTTTGCCGAATGACCGGAAGGCAAAGGATCGTGCTCGATTTCTCCCAGCGTCTCTCCATGCTGGATATGCGCGAGTGCGACAGACCAAGAACCAGGATCCTTCATGGTGGTCTCGCGCATTGGGCGCCTAATTCCCCAAGCCCTATTCTGGGCCGCGTCAAAAGCACATGCTTAACGCTTGACGTCGTATCTGCATTCTGCAGTAGCCTCTGCAGTGGACGGTAATGCCAGGAGTCAGGACGTGTGTTGGCTTTTCGCTTTTTCTGCTTTTCATCACCAGACTGGGAAAGGCTTCTGGGCTCTGGCCAACCGAATTCAATAGCCCCTCGAAACAAACTCGTGGGTGGTGCCATATGTACGAAAGGATTGGGTCGTCGTCACGATGGGGAAGTATTGAGCGATGACACCAGGAGTTCAGGACTCACTGCAACTCCATTATCGAAAATCGAATGGTTCCAACTTTAAAACAGGAGTGGATGTACAATCATCTCGAAGTTTGCCATGAATCGACGTCCCACTTTGTAGTCCTCGACGGGTGAAGTGCTGAACGGAGACGGAACCTGCTCCACAGTCGATGTTACCCATTCATCTCGGCGAGAATTAATTTCGCCGAAGTGGCGTAGATACTACACAGTATAGTATCCAGGTTTTCAAAAGGATCGTGGTGTCCCGCCAGCGGAAACAAAAGGACGATGATCGCCCATTCAACCTGCATGCCATCTTCACAACGATGCAAACGACGCAACGACGCAACGGTCGTCTCCGACCAAAAAAGAACAGATGCCGATCCGTGCCCCCGGGCAGGCTGAGACCGGGCACCAGCGTATCTCGCTCAGAGATCGGAGGATTCCCCATTGGACGTTGTTGAGAAACTAGGGCAGAGATCATGAGAGGTTTCGCTTATTTCTGCCTTACGGGAACCAGTGCGAGATGCTAAAAGAAGCCGAGGGTGTCTTGGTCTTTAGCTGCTGGCTTCAGCGGTTCTAAAAAATAAAAAAAGACTTAACAATGGGGCATTAATGTAGCGCTAAGGTACTCCGTGAGTTCGTGCCTCGATCAGACACACATGCCCACATGCACAACGTGCGTGAGATGGTCCCGATCTTTCAGGACGTTTGTTTCAACTTTTGAAATTTCGGTTCAATCGCATCGTCGTTCTATAAGCGATCATCGTTATGCAAAGCTTCGAAGATTAGGTTTTGGACTCCTATTATGACTTACCAGTCCCCATTGCTCAATGGTCAAATTTGCCCCCACCAATCCTGCCTTAGCTCTATCGACTTTCAGCTTTCATGTCACTTCGGTCCTTTGGTGCCATGTGCAGGTTGCAGCAGCCCATGTCGTATTGGTATTGTAGTTCCTTAATCCTTACGGATGAGGCGGCTAATAATGGAAAACAACCTGACGCTGCTGAAAATTTCCTTGCATTTCGATGGCGATTGAGATCGGTATTATTGGTCGTTGATATTCCCCCACAGTCAAAATATCGCTTTGTTCTGGTTCCCTAACCACGATATTCCCGAATTCCGTCATGAACCACGGAGTACTCCGTCGACCCGCGTCCGTACTAGCATCTCATTTTCATCATTTGCCTGGGTCTCTGGGGCGACTGGGGATGAAAACGCTGGTCCTCCGGTGCACCGGCAAAGCCTCCGCGCTTGTGCGACACCTTTCCTATCATGGTTTGGCCCTGTTGACGATAAAATGAACGTCCCTCATCCGCTCCCCACACCATCGGCTACGGGCTCTCACATCCCAACAGTCCAGTCCACTCTTGGCGGCACAGCGCCCTTAATTTGCAGATCCCACAACTATCGCTTATGGTGGCATGATCCGAGGGAATTTCTGGGTACATAGCGATTCCCAAGCCAAGGCCAGATTAGGTTTGACTTTTGAGAACGGCGTCAAGTCCGTTCGCTCACTCCGCTGCCGCAGACAAAGGGAGCAAAGGACTTCGAGTACTTTCTTAATTCTCATCTGTCCAATTAGTCCTAAATCAGGATCATTGATTATCATACATGTAGATATTAGCAGTCAGAAGCCAGATGAGGGTAATTGTTGGACAATTGCTTCTTGAGCTCCACGTGCTGACGCCAGCGAGTCCATGACTAGGGAAACGGATCACCCAAGAACCACGATCAAAGAATACAGCTGTGGCCCGTTGTCGAGGTGGCGTTGCTGGATCATGGGGCCGTTGGTTGATTGACCAATGATATGGACTTCGGACATTTCTGAAGACGCAATGGACTGTGGGCAGGCTTGACCGATGTGCTAGTCCTAAATTCGTGGCGATGGCTGATGAGCAACCAGTGAAGAGTCAAGAAACCGCTACGCATGGTCGATTGAGTACCTGGAGGCAAGGTCAAACCGTTTGGATAATGAGGAATTCACATGGAAAATTCACTAAAATAACATCAGAAAGCAATCAGTCGGACGATTTGGACGACATCCATAATTATTGAACGCCTTCTAGACTTTTACGGTTGGAGATGCATGAAAATACCAGGGCAGCGGGGCAGCGATGGAGCTGCTGGGCGCCATGTCAATGGTGACCCTTGATAACGGTTTTAATCCGCATTGTGGCGTTTCGGACAACACTCACAGCAGACCGGTTGGTGCATTGACCACATCTTAGCGGCTCCCATGAAGCACTGGTCTCTTGGAGGAAATTCAAGGTCATCGTGTCTTGGGGAGTTTGGACGTGGTCCCCTGAACAGTTGCACAACTCACAAGGAGTGGTGCAGCTTACGGAGGGCCGACTTATCACTCCACCAAAATGCATCCCATCAAACCATCACTAATCGCCAGCCTTGATTTCATGTATTGGCCTGGTGAAGAGATGCGAAAATAGGGTGCAAGATGATCTTCAATGGCTCAGGTCCTAACGACAACCCGCAACACACGAGGCACACAGCGGGACTTCTCCCTGACGGCGATCCTTACCGATCCACCCTGGTGTACCGTATATCTTGTCTCCAGTCTTTTCGTTGCTCCGCTCGGAGACAGCCTCGCGACTCACGTTGTACTTATCCAGTTCCTCAACTAAAAAATGTGGCAACGGGCAACTTACCCAGGTACCAGTTACTTCGGATTGAATACTAACCCTGTCAATCATCCCCACTTGTCTTTTTGTGTTGTAACATGTACCCAGTAATATGGTGTATCACCAAGTCGACGATGGCCAATGCGTACCATATGCAGTCGACAGCTTACTCACTACTACTTACTGGCTACCAGTTCTCTGTAACTTATCTCCAGCGCAGGCAAACTTGAAGGATTCGGAATCTCGTGTGGCTTCCCCTGTGCCCTCCACTGGAGCAAGGGGTGGTACCATCCGACCACAATCTAGTTCCGACCATAGTAAAGACTTGCATGGTGCCAGGGGGTCAACAATCTCATATGTACTGACGTAAAAGGCAAGCCTGGAGGCTTGAAGTCTTACAGTGTTAAGCAAACGTCATCTGTGGACTGGACTGGGAAACTAAGTTAGGACGAAAATGATCGACGGACCGTCCCCGCAACTCGTTGGATGAAGGATGAGATCCAGCACTGATCAGAACGGTACCCAGCACACGGTTTGTTCCCGTCATTCCTCCCTCAACTCCTACACTTCGCTATCCCTTTGGTCAATGGCGATAATCATGTAGCGGTATCCTTTCGGAGTCGCCAGTGGACGAATTGATACAGCCATACGTTGGACTATCCAGACGGACTGGGCCTTTTGGCTTTCCCCAAAGGCTTTTCGCAAAGGTCTAGATCCGGGTCGTTGAAGGACTTCAGTCTCTGTTTCCGTACAGGGTACCTCGTCCGTTCTCCGGCTTCTTGAATTGGAGTAAGCGAATGGCTCTCCTCACGCAACACAGCTTTCCTTCGACGCCTTCCATCGAGTACATATCACATTACTCGAATGCTGCGGCCTTTTCCTTCGGCCCGGATGTTAAGTCCTCATGTGCACCCGCCGCACTAGGTCACACTGAATTGTCTATCGCGGAGGCATCTTCGGCCATCGCATCATCACAGGCACGGCCATCACCAACCCCGACGGGAAGGCAAGCCGACCCGGCTCTGGAATCTGGAAGGAAACGGCGGACTTCTCAGTGCAGTCTTGAGCATGGTTTGCGACACACTTTGTCCGCGGCACAAATAAGAGAGACAGCAATGGCTCCAGATAGCGAGCCCACCACTCCAAACACCTCCAAGCCCCGCAATAAACTAGGTTATCAAAGAACGTCGGTCGCCTGTGGTTAGTTCCTTTCGAATGAGACTCCCTCTATTGTGGTGGCTTGACTGTGGTCACTAGTTCATCCGCTTATCATCCTCACAGGTCACTGTCGCAGACGCAAGATACGATGCGTAATTGCGCCGACCGAGAAGTCGGGAAGGTGTCAAACCTGCATCAAACTTCGAAAAGAATGCCATTTCTATCCAGTGGAGCAGGCAAACTCGACAGAAACTCGTCCCCAATCCATGATCAAGAGCGACAGTGGACTGTCCGGCTCCTCTGCTCCATCACCGGCTATGGCTGGATCACAGGAGGATGACCAACGAGGTTCAAATCAATCTCTTCAAGATAGCGATACCAGTTCTGCTTCAGGGATGGGCAGACCGTTTCCGCCGAATTACCCTGCCGAAGGCAAGTTACACCTTTTCTACTGATCGCACTGAACTGACCGTCGGAATAGCAGGGTTCTCGCAGTCATATGGGACAATATGGAACCCCTTATTCAATCAGCCATTCATTAATGAGTCCAACCTCCCTACTCAATGGAACCCACCGCCACCACCAATCCCAAGCCAACTCCTAGCACAACCACCAATACCAAAGACCCCTCAAGAACAGATGCTGCACCAACACAACCCCAACTTCGACTTGGGTGCTCAAGGCCGCTCCTTCTCCGTCGGCAACGCCGACCACTTCGCCAACTTCAACCCCTACGCATCCTTCCCCGACTCCGGCTACCCGCAAGACATGCGTTCCCGCCAGGCATCCCTCCCAAGCATCCCCAATCCCCTAGCCTTCGATCCCCAGCACCCCGAGCTGGCACGGCAACAAGTCATCCCTGCGGCCGCGACCCCGACCATCCCATCCCAATACACCGGCGCGCCGCCCACTCACCGGCGCATGCCGACCTCCTCCGCCACCTCGGGATCCACCGTCCCGGCATCGGCGATTCCCTTTACTCGCCCTTTGACCACCAACGCCCCCGTGTCGAGTTCCGTGGCCTCCGAGCAAGTCGGCTTCGTGGTGCAGCCGCTTTCACATTCGCAAACGTGGCCGACGTACGTGGAGCAGACACAGGGTCACCCGCCTTCGCAGGTGTCTGCGCCGATGCTGGGTTCGTTTGCCGGGCCGTGGTACGGCGAGCATGGCGACTCGTACGGGCAGGGAGGGCCACCACAATAGAAATATACTTCATGAGTGCTGAAGAAACGGTCGATTTAATGGGTGGGTGGGTTCGGTTAGGAGAGGAACGGTTCCTACGAAAGAGACGGTGACGCATTTTCTCACGGCGTTGACAGTTTTGTTTTTCTGTTTTCCTGTTTCAGCGATGTTTGATGGCTTTCTGCGATGATTTGCATGCATGGATTGGTATTTGCTTCGGATGGAAAACATTCGG
Organism: Eremomyces bilateralis CBS 781.70; assembly: GCF_010015585.1. Classification (NCBI taxonomy): domain Eukaryota; kingdom Fungi; phylum Ascomycota; class Dothideomycetes; order Eremomycetales; family Eremomycetaceae; genus Eremomyces; species Eremomyces bilateralis. Next base: position 58,368 of record NW_022985096.1, on the reverse strand, counting down.
CCCTGATTCTCTGATTTCCGGTTTATTACGAAAGCGGGAAAGCATTTTCCTTTCTCTCCGTCAGAAGCCCCTCTCCCCACTCTCCACTCATCTATACACCATCGATTACACTTATTCTGTATACCGCCGATTTTAATCATGCCCGTTACGCGGTGGTGCAAGGCATTCTTCACGGCCTTAGACTAATATATTGCGCGCTGTACTTCTGCATAGCGATCTGGAGGCTGCTAGACCTCGACATGGAGCGATATCAATTTTACATTCGGCAACGCCGATCTGGGCTGCTAGGCCCTGGACATAGGAGGAAGACGATGGCGATTCGAGGCTGCTAGGCCTCATGTTAGAAAGGCATGATGACCCCCGAACTAGTGACAATGAAAATGCGCAAGGTTCAAAACTTCATGGGAAAGTGATGACGACCATTCCATTGCCTAACCGGAACTCCGCCATTATTTCTGAATCGTTGTCTGTGCTTCATCATCTCCTTCATCTCGTTCATAGCGACCTTGCCGCGCCACCAAGCGCCTCTCGCACAGATACTCGGCATCATATGCTTCCTAACATCAACAGTCGAATCATCCACCAACCTCTCGCTCCTGACGACCCGCTCCGCATGCTCACCCTTATTTCCCCCATACTCCTCGCTCACAACTCCCAATTCCACCCCTTCTCCTCCAACGGCCCCAGCCTCTCCACCAACTCTTCCACCTCCATCTCCTCACCCATCCAAAGTCCCAGATCCTCCTGCCCCTTCGGCTCCTTAGGCGGGATCAACACCCTCCCCACCACATGCACCACGCCGTCCTTCGCAACCCCATCCGCGACCGCGACGCGCGCGAACCCGTTAATCCGGATCCCGGCAAACGGGCCCCAGCGACCGACATCGACGCTCAGATGCTTGCCCTCGAGGAGCGTGGGGAGATCGACGTGGAAGTGCGGCGGGGCGACGTTGTCTGGATCCATAGCTGTAGAGCTTCCCTCGTGCTTGGGCCCATAGAAGGCGTCAGAGTACAGGGTCTCGTTGTGCACGATGTGGTACTGCAGGAGGGCTTTCAGGTACTTGTGGCCGGGCGGGGAGAACAGGAAGGCGTTGATCCGCGGACCGAGTTTTTTGAAGGCGGAGTTGGAGGGGGCGAAGAAGGTGGCGCCGGTGTGTGGGGGGAGGGGGAGGAGACCGGTTTGGTGGAGGCCGAGGGTGAGGGTGCTGAAGGAGGAGGGGAGGAGGGAGAGGAGGGGGGTGGTGGGAAGGGGAGGGAAGAGGAGGGAGTCGATGCCATGGATAAGGCCGTTGGTGGCGGGCTGGGGGTGTTAATTGCGGAAAGATGGGGAGGAAGGGATGGCTTACGATGTTGGAGACGATGAACTTGGAGTAGTAGTTGAGTGTCAGGCCCTTGAAGCTTAGCTTCACGGCAATACGTTGCGGGCCATTGAGGGTATCTGGTTCGTAGCGGGTGGGGATGGTCTGGCTGATCAGCAATCGTTTTGGCGAATACAGGCCGTCGGCAACATGGTAGGTCAGAAGCTTCTTGATGAGCTCCTTTGGAGGCTTGTGGTGGTGGGGGAGCTTCTCAAAGGCCTTGTCTACGGGGGCAAAGACGGTATAGTTCGCTTCGGTTCCGTTCAATAGCTGTACCAGGTCCTCGTCCTCGTCAATCAGCGCGGCAAGCTTGGTGGTATACTTCGATTTCGAGATGAGTTCGTATACCGTCAGATTCGACGGGCCGTGGTGTGGGGGCTTATGGTGTGGGGGCTTATGGTGTGGGGGCTTATGGTCTGGAGGACCATGATGCGGAGGACCATGATGCGGAGGTTCGTCGTCCTCGAAGGTATCGACATCGTCAATCATGGACGACTCCAGCCAGGAGGTCACATCAAAGAACTCCTCCGGGAACCGATCAGCACCAACAAGGTCTACGACGCGGCTCATGGATCGCATGGCCTCATCGATGGCGTTGGTCGATGTCTCCACGACATTATCGAGGACATCTCGGACGCCGTCGGCGATTTCATCTTTACTTGGGAGATGGACCCAGGCCGTGTCGACTTGCTCGTGAAGTTCGGAAATGGATTCGACGATCTGCTCGTTGGGAAGTACCCACGCTGTGCTAGTAGCGGCTAGCGCTACGATGGGAGAGAACCGCATGTTTGTGGGTTCAATGGCGGGGTATGGAAGAACAAGTCGAATTGACAAATGATGAAGGTAAACCTACGAACGAAAAGAAGAAGCACAAAGCGAAGAGATGAACTAAACTACAGTATACTAGAACAGATCGGATGGTGGTGGTGAGACCATGAGAGTCGCTCGCTCCAAGGCCTCCGGCAGGGCAGAGCTCGATGAGATGATGACGAATACAAGCTTTCGGCCCCGCAGATGACGATCGGGTTGATGTATGCTCCGTGTTCCAGGAGCTTCAGCCAATCTGCCGTGTCCAATTGTTCATGGTCCAACTGAGAAATCCTTACGAGATAGACTGGAGTCTTGACGCGATCCCATGTGCCTCTGACGGAATCCGACAAGTAGCAGATCGGGATTCTATACTAGACTGACGTGCTTGGAAGAATGACGCAGCCTAGGTTATCGAGATTCGAGAGCAGTGAGACTTAGGATGTCGGCGTTAATTCGACCAAAAGCGCCGATGGAATACGGAGTAATTGGATGATATTTTGATGGTTAAGATGCCAATTAACTTGAGTGAGGCAGCATTGTAGCAGGTATTATGTCCCGGTATTCCACGATAGACACTTATGGATATCTCAGGTATCCATGCTGACGATATTTGAAGGACTCAATAATCTAGACTTCCAACGTTCTAGCGTAAATTTCATGAACGAACAAGAGGTAACCCCCAATCGTGCTTTTGATGACTTCATGATCAACCCCTCTCATTTGTTGTTTCGTCTGCGGATATGGAGTCGAGCATAAGAACCTGCGGATTACTAGACTCCGAATATAATTTGAAGGTTTGCATATTTTTCTTTTCATAGGTATGAGCAGTAAATAGATTTCCAGCTTCGGGCAGGTTTTCCTGATATATGACGTGACGGTTACTTCATTCCTCCATCACCATTCTCGCAATATTACCGGCAGATATCAGAACGGTGTTCCCTTATGAAACCGAAGAGCAAGCAACAACGCAATGGCTGGTTTCTTTAACATTGAATTGCCTTTTCATTTCTAATTGCCACCTCCGTCCTTTTGCTTTGCTTCCAATTACTGCAATTCATAGGTCATATCAAACCTGCCGCTGTAGTGTCGCATTGAAAGATGCCGCTGTCCACTCACGTGAGTCTCAATGCTGCTTGATCAACTTCAAAATACCTACATCCATACTGTCCCTCCTACCCTTTTATTTTCTCTTGTGACAACCTTCATACTATCAAACCTGGGCCTAACTGTTTGATCAGATCGATCCGGAAGAGCTGGTTGAGCTCCTCCGTGACTCCCCGCGTGGGAAACATGCGAAGAGCCATGTATCCCATTTTGCTCCGTATACCGCCCGAGATGGTCGCTCTATTGAACTGAGCAAGTTTCGGCTCCCTACCAATGGAGGGGATCCAAGTGACGTGCGTCAGATCCTCGATGATGAACTGTCGCTAGACGGTGAGTGCTAGATTCCGGTGAAAGGACGACCCATCCCGATCTAACGGATTAGGACGTCCGGCACTCAATCTGGCATCGTAAGGAAATAGCATGGAATAGAACGAGAGAGGGTTGGAGCTAAGTTCGTGTAGATTCGTCTCCACATACCTCGAGCCGGAGGCGGAGCGGCTCCTCAAGGACAACTACAACAAGAACCTCGCTGACTCGGACGAGTACCCCACGCTCATGGACATCCACGCGCGCTGCGTCTCCATCCTCGCGAACCTCTGGCACGTCCAACCGGGCGAAAGGGCCATCGGGACGGCGACGACGGGGTCGTCGGAAGCGATCCAGCTTGGGGGGCTCGCAATGAAGCGGCGGTGGAAAGAGAAGCGTGAAGCCGAAGGGAAAGACACGTCGAAACCGAACATCATCATGGGGGCGAACGCACAGGTGGCGTTGGAGAAGTTCGCGCGGTACTTTGAGGTGGAAGCGAGGATCTTGCCGGTGTCGAAGGAGAGCCATCATCGGCTGGATGAGAGGCTGGTGAAGGAGAATGTGGATGAGAATACCATTGGGGTGTACATCATCCTGGGATCAACGTATACGGGCCACTTCGAACCGGTGCAGACAATCGCGGAGCTATTGGATGAGGTACAGAAGGAAAAGGGGCTGGATGTGCCGATTCATGTGGATGCAGCGAGCGGAGGGCTCGTTGCCCCGTTTACCGACGCTGGAGTTGGAGGGGGGGCATGGTGAGTTCGCAAACTGGATGATCGACGAGGCGTGCAGATGTCTAATACAAATCGATCGCGCAGGGACTTCAAGATCCGGCGCGTCCACTCCATCAATGTCTCAGGCCACAAATACGGACTGGTCTCGCCCGGCCTTGGCTGGATCATCTTCCGCGACCAACACTACCTCCCGAGGCATCTCGTCTTCGAGCTCAACTACCTCGGCGGCAAGGAGGAATCCTACACTCTCAACTTCTCGCGCCCGGGCGGCCAGGTCGTCGTGCAGTACTTCAACTTCATGCGCCTGGGGTTCACTGGGTACAAGCGCATCATGGAGAACTGCCTCGCCGTCGCGCGCCTACTCAGCCGCAGCCTCGAAGCGACGGGCTGGTATCGGTGCCTCAGCGACGTGCATCGGAAGAAGGGGGACTGGGGGTACCATGGGCAAAAGGAATTCGTCCGCAGCGAGTCCAGCGCGGATTACAACGAGGGGCTGCCGGTGGTCGCGTTCGCGTTCACGGAGCAGTTCAAGAAGGAGTATCCGCACGTCAAGCAGGCGGCGGTGAGCCAGCTGCTTCGAGCGCGGCAGTACATCGTCCCGAGTAAGTTCAATAGCGATCATCGCCATCAACACCACCAATAAACCCACCCATCGCCTTCGCGTCCTTCAGCTCTAAACCGCAAACCCTACATGGCGCAACCAATCTAGCCCCCCCCCCCCCCAAAAAGCAAACTTAACCAATAAATCACAGACTACCCGCTTCCCGCCAACGAGCAGAACACGGAGATTCTCCGGGTGGTGGTCCGCGAATCGGTGTCGATGGACCTGATAGACCGGCTGATCGGCGACCTAGTATCAGTGACGGAGACAGTGATGCAGATAAGCGAGGGCGATCTGGCGGCGTGGCAGTCACTCTCGGCGGACAGCGTGGAGAAAATGCATTCGACGAAGAAGCGGAAGCGGAGTGTGGAGGAGGATCGAAAGCAGGGAAAAATGGCGATCCATACGGCGGTGTGTTAGGGTTGGTGGTGGCGTGGATATTGATCTTGTTTGTTGCACGGTGGAGGGGCAGGATCGAGATTAGGGGGGTTTGTTGAGATGTCACCCGTGGTAGGAGAGAGGAAGGGGTGTCACTGGGCGGAGAAGCATGTTGTGGTCCGGCTGAATGATGAGATTGAGTAATTCTGAGAAAAGCACCGCCGCCACAACCCTCGATTCTGTCATGTCAATATGTAAGTCATTATGTACATTGTACCACCATTGAGTTTTTGGATGATCGACATTCTGGAAACAATTGCATGGCTTGTGCTACGCGTCTCCAACAGCCACCACCACTCACTCCGATAAGTCATGGCCTATCTGATTCCGTAATGGAATTCTACTCCCAAATCGCAACATTATTTACTTGCTTCTTCGTGCACTGTCTCCCTCTGTAATCTGTACGACACCCGTTGCAATCTGCAATGCCATGCATCAGTCCCGCCGCATCCCGAATACCAGGTCACAGCTGCTCCGTCCTGCCCGCCGCTTGATTGCTTGCTTCTCGACGCCGCACCACATCGCAGTCCTATAGATAAACCGACTGACCTGCAAGCCCGCATCCCGCCGTGGCCGAGGGGCGAGTTGGGTCGAGACCTGCGTCGAACGCAGGACGGCGATCTTGGCATGGCAGAGCAGGGCGGAGGGACTCGGAGGATCGGATCTGACTGGATGGAGTGGGGATTGGCTGAAATCTGGATTGCCGATGTGTTCGGACTTCCGAGTTCAGACATTTAGCGAACGGAGAGCGCGGTCGGATGGACGGCAGCGAAGAGTAACAAACACGGTCGTCTGCACGCAATATCGCTCATCAGAGTCATGAATCATCCAAGTCATCACCGTCTCCATTCTTTGATTCATACAGTCTTAAATCTTCATGCGCTTGACTAGCTAGCTCTGATACTTAGTAGTAGTAAATGATAAGTCCCAGCAAAATCTCAATAAACGTACGAGTAAGGTAGCCCAGTGATCCGGTGACGATCATCACTCATGATTCATGCGTCTTGACCAGTGGATTGGGGAAAATTTAGATCAGGATCTGATCACGGCAAGTACCGGTAGCGTCGTTTCCCAAATCCCTAAGTTCCACCCGTTCCCACCAGCCAAATCCTCGGATCAACCCTGTCGCATCCCTGCAGTCGGTGGTTTACGCTAGCTCGCCTTGGCGTGTCGGGGCGTGTGGCGCATGAGGATCGGATGAAGCAGACAAGGGTCGTCGGGGTTGGCGCACTGGTGCAGAAGCAGTGGGCCCAGCGGCTCAGTTGCACTTGCAGCCCGGATCCCTGACGATCTCCGCGCTCTAATTGCCCCGATCTCCGTCCATCCCTGGATATTCCCCCGGATCGAGCAAATCATTACAACCGCTTATCCATCCCGACGACCAGCACGACCCGTCTTGTCGCCTCGTTCTTTTATTTTTGGTGTACCTGTTGCGTAATTGCTTGTCCTGACTTTCTCATCGGTTGCGACTGGTTGTTCCCTTGGTTTTGTTTTTTTTTTTGCCGTGCGAAGATCAGCAATCTCCACTTGGGAAGCGACAGAGGACTGCGAGTCTGCGACGTTGCACTTTGGGGCATCTCCTGAATCGAGGGAACGAGACTGCAGTTGGGCGCTTGTGCTAGTTCGTTTGGTTCGCGTTTGGTTACTAGATGCCAAGGAATTGGTCAGTGCCCCCGTCCCGCGTTTTTTCTGACGACGATACTGGGAGCCCGGGAACCATCCTTGATCCAGTGGCTGTAGCATTCCCTTTGAGCCGCGTCAGAAAGTCACTGATAATTGATTCATGTCTCTCCGCTCATTTCGGCCAGGTACCGCACCGGACGATGCGGGCTTCTCTCGGTTCCGTCGGGCCCCTGTGCGATCGGTCATCGAAGCCCGACGCCCAGTCTCTCCGGTTCGTATCGTTGATTGCTTTTCCTCCCAGCCCTTGCCCGTCTGCAAATTTCCCGGTTTCAAGGGCTCGGGTTTTCCCTCTCCCTTTCCTGAGTACCCATGTGCCTGTGTGTCCGCATGTTCGGTTGCCCATTATGCACAGAGATCAGAAATGACCCAAGGACTCGGAAATGGCATGGCAGCACCGCATATGACCTGTAGGCTTGAAAGTTGTACCATCGTATTGGAGCGGAATCCCCAAAGTCAACAATCAGCATCGGTTTTACTACCCATCTTATTGGTTAATTTTTTCTCGCAAGGTGAGGCGTTTCGGTGGTTCGTCTCTCCGGTTGGAAGGGAGGGTAGATCACCCGCCTCGTTGATCCGTTTGACGATCCTAGATTCCTGGGACAAGCTGGCGGTTCACCAAAGATTATTAGTTCCAAATTCCAATATTCTATCGCTTGCACGTCACATAGCCTTAGAGGGGCGGGAAGATCTGGCGTCAAAATCGTTCTTTCCTTTCCGATTTGGGTCGCTGCTGCATTGGTCTTGCGGATTTCCGCGAGCTTTGCATTTGAAATTCGTCATTGTCAGGTTGCCCGACCTCCGTATCTCGTCACCAAGTACCATTCATTGTTCTGTCAGCCATTAGTTCTTCCATCCTGCCTTGCTCCCTTGTTCAATTGTTTCACTGTGCCGCGCAAGAAGCCCCCCTTGGTGGCGAATCCGTGATCTTATTCGTTGGTATCCATCGCCCTGCCGGTGAGAACGGCCAGAAAAGGTCTGGTCCTACGATCTGGTGGCTGAGATCTGGTGTTCGCCTGCATGATCAAGATGAGATAGGGTGTGCGGCCGATCCAACACCTTGGGACTCTCCAGCCGCATGGGACGGGATACTTAACGGCACGACGGACCCGTTTCATATTCGCAGGGCCATTGATTGGGAGAGTTGATTTGCTCCACGTCTTTCCGCATCTCCTGATCATGGCATCACCCAACTCCGGAGTCTCCAAGGTGCTCATCTACCTGCTGCGTCGTGACCTGCGGGTCACGGATAACCCCGTCCTGGACGAGGTCGCACGGCTATACGAGGGCCGTGATAGCGGGGAGCACATATCATCCCAGCCCGTTCCCGACTTCACCCATCTCCTTCCCTTGTACGTCTTCCCGGCGCAGCAGGTTGACGTGAGCGGGTTCCTACACAAGGATGCGAGGACTAGGGAGACGGGTTCTCGGAAACCCTATGCACCCGCCCGGAGCCAAGTGGGAAACTTCCCGAGGACGGGGCCCCATCGCGCGAAGTTCACTGCGGAGTCGGTGTGGGACTTAAAACAGTCCTTCCAGAAGCTTGGGAGTGATCTGGTCATCCGTGCGGGACGGTTAGCGGAGGTCCTGGACGACATGATTGAGCAGTTCGAGCGTATGTTACCTCACCGTGAAGTTCAGGCCGTTCCGTTCGCTTATGCTAATTCGTTGCAGGGGATGATAGCGTTTTGTCCACAGAAGATGGTCGACTCGAACTTGTGGGCGTCTGGATGACATCGGACGCTCTACCCGAAGAGAAGGAGGATGAAGCGCAGATTAAGGCCGTCCTGGAAAATGGGGGGAAGCAATTCCGTCTCTTCGGGGACGAGAAATACTTCGTCGATGAGTAAGTCCCCCGCGTTGCACAGGGGTCGGTTGCCTGCAGACACTCACAGCATTCAGTGCCGATCTCCCGTATTCCTCCATGAACGAGCTCCCGGACGTCTACACCACGTTCCGCAAATCCCTCGAGCCGCTCCGCTCGAAACCACGGCCAGTGCGCGCTGCTCCCCAGAAGGGCTCCCTACCACCCTTTCCCACCTCCACATTGATCCCCCCGCAATTCGCCCCTTACGAGATCCCAACCACGCTAGAAACCCTGACCGAGCGACTCCTCCGCCCCCTCGATCTCGATTCCGCGCTGAATTTCTTCAACGCCGCCCCCTCCGAAGCACACTGGGTGTCCACCTATACCGCCAAACAAGTCACCAACGCCCACCCCCTCTCCGGTGGCGAAACTCGCGGCCAGCATCGCGTCCAGCACCTGCTCCGCACCGGCGCCATGACCCTCTACCATGAGACGCGCAATGGCCTTGTCGGTGAGGACTTCAGCACGAAGTTGTCCGGCTATCTCGCCATCGGCGCGCTGACTGCGCGCTGGGTTCACTGGCAGATGCACGCGTTCGAAGAGGGCAAGATCCCGGCGTCCTCGGACAAGGAGGCGGACGATGACGAGGATGAATGGAAGGCCGCGCCAGGCTTTGGCGGGGGGGAGTCGGAGGGTACGGCGGGCGTGCGGTTCGAACTCCTCTGGCGCGACTACATGCGCCTATGCGCGCAGAAGTTCGGCGCGCGGCTATTCCTCCTCGATGGGTTTCGCGGCGCGTCCGCACGGCCGACGACCGCCGGCTCGGAGTCGACGACCTCCACCATCACATCCCCGACAAAGTCCGCCCCCACCAAGACCTGGCGCTTCCTCACTGAACAACAGGAAGCCGAGTCAACATCCCCGAAACCTACGACGCTACCCGCCTCCGCGAACAACGCGCCGTCGTTCGCTCTGTCCACGCAACAGGTGCTCCACCGCTTCGTCACGGGCACGACGGGCATCGGGCTCATCGACGCCTCGATGCGCGAGCTCGCCGTGACGGGTTACACGTCCAACCGGGCGCGACAAAACTGTGCGTCCTTCCTCTCATCCCCATCGCACCTCGGGGTCGACTGGCGGCTGGGGGCGGAGTGGTACGAGTGCTGCCTCGTGGACTACGACGGGGCGAGCAACTGGGGCAACTGGCAGTACGTGGCGGGGGTGGGCAACGATCCGCGGGAGGGGCGGGTGTTCAATCCGGTGAAGCAGGCGGTGGAGTACGATGGGCGGGGGGAGTACGTGCGAGCGTGGGTGGCGGAGTTGCGGGAGGTGCGGGTCGGGGAGGGGGGTGTGGAAGGGTTGATGGGGGTGTTTCAGGGGTGGAGGTTGGAGGGGGAGGAGAGGGAAGGGCTGGAGGGTGTGGAATGGGTGGAGAGGCCGTTGGTGAGGATCCCGTTTGAAGTGGCGAGGAGGCCGAGGGAGGGAGGGAGGAGGGCCAGGGGGGGTGCGGTAGGGAGGGGGGGGGGAGAGAATAGAGCGAGGGGACGGGGGGGAAGGGGGAGGGGACAATCTAGAGGGGGTGGCGGGGAGAAGGGACGGGGACGAGGTCAAGGTGGTTCTAGAGGGAGCAGGTCGGGTTCGCGTGGCGTTCGGGGTCAGGCGGAGTGATGAGAGCAATCTCCTACCTGTCCTTCCTTGTTTTGAAGTGCTCGGACGAGTGTTTCGGTGTCGTATGATGACCTGGAGTTTCTTTAGCGGTTCATGATCCTTTTTGGAATATTTATTAATTATCTCGCTGTCGTCGGCGTAATCTGTGGCTGGAACTTGAAGTGGAGTGCTGCCTGACAGCCTAATTATATTGGAGCCTTGTCGCCTTAGACAGCAAAAGACTTCATGGCACCTGCAGGACCCACTAATATTCCGTCTAGTTGACGTCACTGTTCATGTTCGTGTTTGCAAAACTTCAACAGTTAATTACAGCTCAGATTTCAACCACGTCTACCGGTACTCCATCCTTTCAATTCGGAAAAAATGTTTCCAATGCGCCGAAGGTGCGGGGAGACCTCCCCTGTAGCATGTCTTTTTGCCAGGCTGAGGGCGGGTCCAGGCAGAATTCAGTCCATTACGTCCCCGAAACACATTCAAGCGATACCGGTAGGTATAATTAACGGGATTGTCGGCTTTCCGAACTTGAATGTCTTCCCTAGCGACCCGATGAATGAGAAGGTAGGGCAGCAAGGATGAGTTGCAGCAAATCATCTCAACGAAAACGTCACCGTCATGTCATTGTATCATAAGATTGAAACTGCTACATAAGAAAGGATAGATATATCAACTTCTACGTCCATCCGATCAAACCTCCCATTCCAACACCATCATCAAGCTAAACAATACCCACCCATCCAATCGTCCTATCCTACTCATTATGTCCTCCAAACCACTCACCACTGCCCCCGCCGGCAAAGTCCTCATCATCCTCAGCGACGCCCGCTCCTTCCCACTCAAAAAAACCTCCGGCCCCTCCGCCGGCAATTCTGTCGCCCAACCCACTGGCTACTTCCTCACCGAACTCGCCAAACCCCTCCAAACCCTCCTCTCCGCCGGCTATGAAGTCACCTTCGCCTCCCCCCTCGGCTACGAGCCTATCCCGGACCCCAACAGCGAGTCACTCCTCGCGTTCGCCGGGAACTTCTACGAGCGCCAGCGCGAGAATGAGCTGATCGACCGCATGAAGCGCGAGAATGGGTTCGCGAAGCCGCGACGGTTCGGAGAGATCAGCAACGAGGAGCTGGAGGGGTTCGACGGGGTGTTTGTCCCCGGGGGCCACGCGCCGCTGACGGATTTGGGCGACGACGAGGAGCTGGGGCGGATCTTGCGGCATTTCCACGCGCGGGGGAAGCCTACGGCGGTGATCTGCCACGGGCCGTATGCGTTCCTGAGCACGCGGGCGGGGGGGAAGGAGTTCGCGTATAAGGGGTATCAGATCACGAGCTGGAGCGACGTGGAGGAGAAGGTGATGGATCGGGTGCTCGGGGGGGATATTCCGAAGGTGGAGACGGCGCTGAGGGAGGCAGGGGCGAAAATGGTGGAGGGGGTAGGGGAGAAGATTGGGAGGGTGACGGTGGACCGGGAAGTGGTGAGCGGGGGGAATCCGATGGCGGCGGTTGGGTTAGGGGATCAGTTCGTGGAGATGATGAGGAACAAAGTTTGAGAGGCTCGTGTATCTGTGTATATGTACCTATTTCATCGCTGTATTATCTGCAAATAGACTGTCAAGCGTATTATGAACTTTCCAAGCCCTCGGTCGATGTCAGATATATCTGACAACTATGAGAATGGCACTATCCCACGCGACAACGTGCTCACTGAAGACACTCGTAACTTCCGGATGAAGACCCAGTCCTCCGTAGCAGCTACCAGTACTTACCACTTATCATAGTAACTGCGTAGTTACCAGTAGGCACATCTAAAGGCAACCCTCGGTTGAGTACGGGTAGATATAGTTACCGGTACCTAAGGTGGTGAATAGCGTAGTCTATCAAGACCATCAATATTTGACGTCATAGTCTAGAGCACATCCAATTCCATGCACCACGCACGCTAAATTTGATGCAAACTCCGTCGATTGAACTGAAACCTGGTCAGTGGTCATGGGTGCTCCATCGAAATTGACTGTGACGGATGCAATTCTGAACATTCCCCATTCTTGCCTCCAACTCTGGTGTTTGCCCAAGCATTGACGTCACACCGAACCCCAAAGACCATCACGTCACGGGGCTTCTGCTTCACTGTTTCGTACATAAAAGGAATGGAACCTGCCCTCCAATCTTTCAAATCTATTCTACCTACCAACAAACATCTCAATCTTTCAATCTCAGTCCTCAACCAACCACAACTACTTTCAATCAATCTCTCAACCTTCACTAAATCATCATGTCTGACGCTCTCCGTAAGCCCCTCTCCGACCAGGCCGGCGAGAAGATCACCCCAGACTCCCAGAAGAGCACCTTGGATAAGGCCAAGGAAACTGTCACTGGTGCCGGCGACCGTGCTGCAGGAACTGGTATGTTGACTCCAATCTCCGCAATCAAACCTGCAGAACTGACGGTCTATGAACAGCCCAGCCTGAGGACCAGAAGAGCTACACCCAGCAGGCCGGCGATGCCATCCGCGGTGGCTCCGACAACACCTCTCGCGAGGTAAGCAGCACATTCGACTATGGGCGACGGGACATTGCTAACTCCGTCCAGGGTCAATCTATCTCGCAGACCGTCACCGATACCGTCAACCAGGGTGTCGAGTCCGCAAAGAATGCTCTGGGTATAAACAATCCCCCGAAGCAATAGATGTGTCGGACATCCACACCCACTCAATCTCCCCACGTGGATGAGATTGCACGACCTGGCAGCGTTGCTTTCTACTTTGTATTATCATACCTGACTTGCAGTACGACGTCTCAGACGTGTGGAAACAAGCATGAGTTGTGCAATGGCATGACGAATATCTTTCCGGGTCCTAGATAGGAATCGTACCTTCATGTTTGATTTGTGATGAATTGAATGCTCGCTAGTGATTGTGATATATTTCTCACGGGAATCTGATGAAGCATGAGCAGCTTCAGGTGCTAACCAACGCTATAACAACAATAATATTGATACTGTAGCAAATAATACTCCAAAGACCTGAATCTATCATCATCATGACGTTCAGGGACCCGAATCCAATGACATCAAAGGTTCAATTCTGTCCAATCACAAAGCAGAACTCTGCCAGGGTCCAAGCAGGGTTCATGGATGTTATTGCCTTAACGAATGTTTTCTAGCCTCAGGCATTCAATCGTCATCACAGCAAGCATAGCAGCGGCCAAGCCTGGACATACGAGATTCTTACCAGACATTACTTTTCAAATATCTAACTATTACTCTCCGCAACTCTGCCATCGAGACCTCAATTATATAAAAAGTTCCACTAACGCCGACACCGACACCAAAATCCCTTATCTCCAACCACCTTCTCCCGCCTGTCCTCCCCCTAAATACTCTGCCTCCCAACCATGGCCAAAGACAAACGAACCGTCAATCCCGCTACCGCGCACCTCAAATCCCAAAAGTCCCGCGCCCTCAAAAAGTCCAAGGCCGCACAAGCCACCGCCCGCGAGGAGCGCCTCGCCCACAAGAACCCCGTCCGCCTCGACCGCCGCATCGCCGAACTGAAGGATACGCCCGACCTTAAGCCGCGCGAGCGCGAGGAGCTGGCAAAGTTGGAAAGGGATGTGGTGATGATAAGGAGGGCACGGGAGAAGCGGGGGGAGGAGGAGGAGGAGGAGGGGAAGACAGATACGCGAGAGCGGAAGGGGGATCAGCGGAGGGATAGGGAGGAGGGAGGCGTGTTAGGGAAGCGGCGGAGGGAGGGCGAGTGGGAGGATCGGCGGCCACGCTGGGAAGGTAGGAGAGACCGCTTGGAGCCGGAGAGTAGCGACTCGGACGAAGAGGCGCGGATGATCCCGATGCCGAAGGACGTGGAGAACATGCCGCCGGTCCCGCGCCGTCGCGGCCCAGGACGCCGTCCGGACGAGCGCGGACCTCCTGATGACAAAGGCCCCGACGCACCGCAGGGGACGCATGCGCTGCCCGCGAAACCGGTCGTCGCGGCGCCGCCGCAGACGGTGTATGAGGGGAAGGCGGTGCTACGGGACTTGCGGAAGGAGGCAACGCGGTTCGTGCCGGCGGCGGTGAGAGGGAAGATGGCGGCGGCGAGGGGGGAGGGGCGATTGGTGGAGCCGGAGGAGGCGGAGAGATTGGAGAGGGAGGGGTATTTGCGTGGGAAGAGGGGGGAAAAGGAGGAGTTGGTGGTGTTGGGTGATAAGAGTGGGAGGAGGGGGGAGTTGGAGGCTGAGGAGGAGCGGTTTGAGAGGGAGATGAGGGAGGTAGAGGGGATGGGGGGGGATGCGGAGATGGCGGTGGAGGCGGCGGAGGGGGAGGCGGTGGCGCGGATGATGGTGGGGAAAGCGGAGGGGAGGTTCGTGGATGAGGGACGGGCTGCAGAGCGGGCGTTGCGGCATGTAGAGATTGAGGACGTGGAGGATGAAGATGGGGGTTATTAGGACCTTACTTCCACATAGGACCTCACGATCTACCAGGATCCAATAGGAGCTATATTCAATTGAAACCATTGCATTGCTGATTTATGCTGCCGAACCTGTTATGCTTGCGGACCCAGTATCGCCTGCTCCAAACGAGCAGTCATTACCATCATAGTCATACATGCGGCATGAAAACGCCGCTGAGAAACCCCGAACAGAATGAACCCAAATCCGCTAGTGATACAATGACAACCCGCGCTCGACTCCGCTCCATTCCTATCGTCGGCTTCGCTCTTAAAACAATCAAAACAGCTCGTTCCATGGGGACATCTTGCGTCGGTTAGCATCTTTCGCTGGACACTAATTGTATGCATTTATGTGTCGATAGCGATGTGTGTGCGTTAACCAATGCTTAGCTCAGAAAATGGTCCCGAAAGTGCCTTCGGGTTTTGGAAGAGGCTTTCTGGGACTCACGGCGTTGCCATTTTCATCGGTAGCAGGTTTGCGATGCCTAGACAACAATTAGTACTTGAGTCCAGAAACAGGCTGAAGTGCTTACCTGAACGTGAAGCCAACGAAGAGGCCCTTCCCCATCTGCTCGTCTCGGTCGGCCATGGTCTCCAACGCCGACTGTTTGTCATGCACTTCCTTATACTTGGCCATGTCCGCTTCATTGGTGAAATCATCAAAGTACCCCGCATCCGTCTCCGAATCCAACTCCGGCACGAACGGCGGCCGCTGCTCCTTGAGTCGCGGCCAGTCCACCTCCGCGAAGTAATCGTGCGTGCGGATCTCCCGGATTTGCCGGAACCGCGACGTCTTGGCTGCGACCATCCGCGTGATGAGATCCCAGGTGCGGCGGCTGAGGAAGTAGTTCGGGTCGTCGTACACGGGCTTCTTGAGCACCTTCTTCCAGTGCTTGAGGTTGTGCCACGTCTCGTCGACGTTGGAGCCGGCGAACGGGGGGTACCCCGCCAGCGCCTCAAAGAGCATGCAGCCGAGGCTCCAGTAGTCCACCGTGAAGTCATATTCCTCGCCATGTAGGACTTCGGGCGCCATGTAGTCCGGCGATCCCACGATGCTCTTCGCGTAATTGACATCGCGTTCGCGCAAGGAGCGATATCCCTCGCGTCGTTCCGCGGCGGTTCGCTCCTCCATGGGCCGGCCAAAGGGGACGGAGACGTTGCCGACGGACTCGAGCTTGATGCGCATGGACTCGATCTTCGCGGGCGCGAGGAACCCGGCGGCGAGGCCGAAGTCGGTCAGTTTGACGTGGCCGCTGCTGTCGATCAGGAAGTTCTCCGGCTTGAGGTCGCGGTGGATGTAGCCGAGTTGGTGCAGGGCGTCGACGCATTGCACCATTTCGGAGACGTAGAAGCGGGCAAGGCGGTTGTGGAGGACGCCGGTGTTGTTGAGAAGGGTTCGAAAGTCACCGCCGGGAACGTATTCCTACAACATCGTTAGCGTTTCCTATAAATGAACGGAATCGGAAAAGCTTACCATTGCAAGGTAGATGCTGCTATCGTCCTGGAAGGCGTACAGCAGCCTCACCAGCCACTCGCTCTTCGCCGAGGTAAGGATGTCTCGCTCCGTAAGGACATGCCTGATTTCGTCCAACTTAAACAAGAGCTTCTTGCTCATGACCTTTAACGCACACACTTCCCGGGTATCTTTCTTTTGCGCAAGGAACACCTGTCCATATCCGCCTTGACCCACTTGGGTCAGGATCTGGAAATCGCCATGTCGGAGTCGCGTGCGGCGCTTGCGAAGATTGGCTCGTTCCCGTCCCAGGTACTTCGTCAATGCCGCATCGTACTCGGCTTCTTCAGTTGCTGGTGGAGCTGGAATGGCAGCTTTGAACTGGGTGTATCGAGTCTGACGTCCGTGGACGTAGCTGAGGAGATCATAATAATAGTCGAGGAAGTCTAGAGGGGTTAGTATGAATTCCTCTCAACATGCAACAGTAAGCTTACAGAGCTGTGTGACATTCGCCAGTCGCTTCACTGATGGCTTCTTCAGCTTCTCCAATTCCTCTGGTGTGAGACCCCGTTGTGCCGAGTTGGCATGTCGTGATGTCTCCAAGTCCCGTGCGCGGTACTGCTCCTGTCGAGAAGCGGCCGCTTGACTCAGATAGCTGGGGTCCTTCTTGACCATAGGTCGACCAGGATCCTTGTTTTCCTTGTTTGACTTCCGAGTCGGGCTCTCGGGCAAGGGGATCTCCGTGTTGCCTCCATTCTTCAACGGTGACGTCGGCGACCCTGGTCCTCTCGCCGCATTGCCAGCGGTGGGAACCAGTCTCATGGCATTGTCGAAGATGTTGGGAAGATCATATGCTCCGGGCGGCTGGAGATGTTTACTCGGACTCCCTTGGGGGGTTTGAGTCGGGGAGAGGAAGTTTCCATGGGTCGGGGTGGAAGGGGAGTCATAGAACTCGTTGGTCGACCGCGATACGAGCGGAGGGGGTGGCATCGGAAGTTTGAGATCAGGGCGGTCTGCTCCGCCAACAGCAGGTGGGTTGGAAGACATTGCGATGGCTGAGTGACGCCCACCGTATGGTGAGCCGGATTTGTATGTTCACAAATTCTGGCGAAAGGACATAGATCTCCTGTTGGGCAGCACGAATGAATGAAGGAGGAAGAGGAGATCCGAGCCAGGGTGGATGCACAAAGCAGACGGTGGATGGAAGTGATGTTACGTACTGGTCAGGAATGGTGGAGTGTGACGGGGTCGGTTTGGCTGTTGGGAGTTGGCAACCAAAACAAACCGTTGCTCACGGGAATGAGGTGTTGACGCCTTGGTGCCTGAAATTGTATGCCAGTGCGATGTAGATGTAGCATTCCACCCGCTTGGTTCAACTGTTTATCAATCATGGATCACTGAACTGTTTGCGTGTGGTTCGCCTAGCCGCTGGATTTATTAGATCTTTTGTAGGATCGATATAGATTTCACTTGCTGGTTTCACTTGTTGACTTCACAAGTGACTACGGAGGACAAATGAAAGTGAAGGGGCAGTTGTGGTAAAATTATTGGTTGTAATAATACGCTAGAAGTTTATTACACACATGCCCCCAAATTCAATAACTATGAATGGCCAGCAAAGTAAATTAGCTCGAGGCTAAAGTTCTTACTAAGACATAGGTCTACCCCCAAACCTGAGCATAGTGGCCACGGTTTGAGTTCAGCCTTGATGCCTCCACTACCTGTACCTGTACTGTATTGACCAGTAGCAGTACGTCCATGGAGTCCATTCCACTGCATCAAGCTCCACCTGCAATTCTTCATTGGAGCAAGGCAACACCCGCGTTTCATTAATGTCAATTATTGGGCACACTCATTGCAACAATTCAATCGACACCCTTTCTCCAATCGCAAAACACACCAGAAGATCGACCATGAGAATTCTTCAATAATTGACTTGGTGCTACTCAACCCCTTCACCATGGGCCCCAAAGCCAAATCCTCAGACTCAGACTCCAAGAAGAGGAAACCAGGCCAACCCCTAACAGGCCGGGAGCGGAAAAGAGCAAAGGTTCTCGAGGCCCGGCGACTATCAACTCAGACGTCCGGAAGCGCATATGGGAATGGCGAAATTGACGTCGCCAAATTTGTAAAAGCAAGGGAATATGAGATCAAGGCTCTGCAAGATGGGTTGAAAGACGCGAAGAAGATGTTGAGCTCCCGAGCGTTCCAGGAGGTGCCTCGAACAATGCGGAGGAGGACGGCGAGCCATAATCCGAATAGGGTCCCGAAGAAACTCCGCCCCCGCGCAAAGCGAGAGATGGCCGATGACAATACTCCCGTGGTCACACGGAAGTCTCGAAAGCTAACTGGAGAGAAACGATTGCGTCTGGAGACGGTCAAGCGACTCCAGAAGCTCAGCGCCCGCTCTAGGACTCGGAAAGAACGGAAGGCGCTGGCCAAATTAGAGTCCGGCGGCAAGATCAAAGTCACGAAGCTCGGCGCTACCGAAATGGCTGTCCCTCCAGCGGAATCGCCAGTTAAGACAAGAAAAGCACGCGTCAAGAAATTTGTGCTGAAGATGCCGGATCTACCCCCAGCCAAATTCCGAAAGCGGCAGAAGAACAAAACGTGGCTGCCGACCCATCTATACCATTCCAAAAGAGCACGGATGACGCCTTCGCTGGAGCCGCTGTGGAGGTTTGCGATCCCGTTGACGCCTTCGGAGAAATGTTATCGGGTGACGCATCGTGCTACGACGCAGAAAGGGGGTGTGGCATGGGATATGAGCTACATGAGCACGATCAGCATTGAAGGTGTCGAGAAGAGTATTAAAGGACTATTGAAGGGGTTAGGGGTTGCCATTGATGATGACGAAAGCAACACCGAGAACAGCCCCAATGGAAGCACATCCGAATGGCTTCATGGCACCCGTATCTGGCAAGGTTGGGTTTATGAACGAGATTCAGATCCCAAAGAAGCGATTGCACCCGTTACGATAATTTGGCGGAGTCTACACCAATCTACACCCACCGGAATGGACGTGGACACGGCGGAGAAGTCAAACAAGAAGCGACAAATCTTCATCCGAATACATCCCTCCGCATTCCTCCAACTTTGGACGCAAGTTGTCCGTCTTGCCAAGGTCCAAAAACCTTCCCTGTCTGTCGAAGATGTCCGATATGAAATCGGCAGCATCGAAGTTACCGGGTCGGCCTCGCTAGAGGCGATCATTGGGACTTTAAGACCCGACCAGGAGGGTTCACTATCTACGGATGTCAAGGCCTCCTTGATCAGGTTAGCAAGGAACAAGCCAGAACCGGTGCCCGTCAACGCGCTTCTTGCCTTCGATATCCACGACCCGAGGCTCGTTTATCCTCCCAAACAACTCGCAGAAATCGATAACGGCAAGAACAAACCAGCCCGTCAGGAACCCCCCTGGCTCGCCGGCAAAATGCAGCCATCCCCAAACCTATTCGACAGACAAGCCCGCCGCGTTGCGTCGAATTCAATCCTCCCCCAATCCGCCATCGACCGACGAAAATCCCTCGCCGAGCCCGGAAACCCCCTCGAACCCCTCCCAACCGACCACCCCATCCCGATCATCATGTACCTCTCCTCCCCTACCTTCTCCGGTCGCCCCACCTGGACCCTCATCCTCCCCTGGCGCCATGTCTCCCCCATCTGGCGTAGCCTCCTGCACTACCCGCTCCGCACGGGCGGCACCCTCCGCCTCGGCGGCCTGGACGAAAAGCGCCAGATGCATTTCGAACGCCACGAGCCGTGGTTCCCCGGCGACTTTCCCGGGACGCAGGCAGGGCGAGCGTGGGAGATGTTGGAGCGGCAGAAGCGGCGGAGGGAGTGGGAAAGGCGACCGAAGGGGAAGCGGACGGAGTATGGGAGTTTGGAGTTGGGGTATGGGAGGAGGGGGGAGCTGGGGGAGGGGTGGGCGTGTGATTGGGAGTATTTGGTGGGAGGTGGGGAGCAGGAGGGGGAAGACTCGTTGACGGGGGCGAGATATCGCTATGTGGATTCTTCACTGGCATCAGCGGTGGCGGCTGAGACGATAGCACTCCCTGATACCCAAACAAATGCGATCGCCATTGTGCGGTTCACGATGGTCAATAAGGGCGTCCCATTGCCCTGCGCGAGGGTCTACCGTCTCCCTTCCAAGGACGCGGATCTTCGTCAGGCATGGCTTGGACTTGCGAAGGCGCCGAAGCCTATGGTACTTACCCCATCTATCATGTTTCCTCCCACCATATAACTAACGCTACTAAACAGAAACCCTTCAAAGATCAATCTAGTCCATACTCCTACGTGGAGGGTGACACTCCAAATCCAACGGGCCCAAAGCCGGGCGACCCGCGGTATCCGAAGGTGCCGGGTGAGGAGGACTTCATTGGCTTTGTCACGACGGGGAATATGAATCTGGCGGAGGGGCTTGGTACTGGAGTCGGAGGACTATTGCTTCGGAAACTCGTCCGCAGCCCGGCCGCGGATGGTGAGGCACAGCACGGCGATGGTTCGAAGGGGCAACAACTGTGTATTGTTCGGACGGCGGGGGAGAGGTTTGGGAGGCTTGCAAGGTGGGATTTTGTATAGTAGTAGCTAGTCTCTAAGTTTATAGCTATCAGCCTCACAATTCGTCCGATTATATCTCCAGCCTCGATGATCAAGGAGTGCCCAGGCGTTGATCGGCGGGTGGCGTCTCAGCTTGCTGCACGTAAATTGCATGGGCCCTGGACCAGGCGACTTGTGAGGAGGCCTCAGGCGACAAGGCCTACACCAACTCCGAGCATCTCCTGTAGATCTGGACCGAAGTGATATCTCCGCGATCGACCAGACAACAGGTTGAACCCCCGAAAACCGCTGGAACGACCATATTGGATCCGTGTGAGAGGTCTTCCTATCTTTACCCGACGCCCTACCTCAAGGACTTCGACACCCCCCTCCCAACGCCTCGACGAACTGCCGCGGGATATGTGCCTGGTACATCACCGAACCACGAGATAGATGGACGCAACAGCAACCGGCTGTGCGTGAGTTGTCGCGATACCCACTCGAGGGGGATTTGAGCGTTCGTCAAGCCTGACACCGGTGGGCGGACGAAAACTGGTTGCAGAACGAAGTGGCAGCTTGTTGTAGTGCGTCTGATTTCTCGGTCTTGAGACGCTGTACGACCGTTCAGAAATTATCGTCCCCGATATTTGGTCCCTGGCAATTTCCACGCAGAGGCGAGGTGGGATTATACCGACTGCATTGGACGGCTGGATTTCGATGACGAGATCGAGTGAGCCGTAACGGTTGGACTTTTGTTCGCCTTCACTTTTCCTACATATATCCTCCGACGGTCACATCACATCCACACCTCCACACTCTAGTTCCTTACATTATGGCTGAAGGAAGCAGACATCAAGGGTCACCCGTCCAGAACGGGACACAGATAATCCAAGTTAGAGAAAGTAGCATGGCTGGCCTGGTACACCTCTCAAGCCCCATCCGTTTGCCATCAACTAACCCACGTAGGCCACTAGCATCCTCGAGGATTGCCTCCACAACATCATCCACGACATCGTCCTCTCCACCCACCGCTCCGAGAAGATCCTCCGCATGAACTCCGCCGCCGTCCAAGCCATCAATCACGCTCAAGCCACCGCCGCCAACGACGCCCCCTCCGCCAAGAACAGCGCCCTCACCCAAGGCCAACCCCCCCAAGTCCGCGTGGAGACCGACGGCGCCGTCTACGAGAACGGCAAGGTCACCCTCAAAGACAACCCCCTCAAAACCACCCCCGACATCTACTGCCCGCAATGCCGCCAACCCCGCCTCCAATACCCCCTTCTGGGCCACAACTCCCGCACCCCCGACCTCTCCGCCTCCTTCTGCTCCCTCCACCCCTTTATCAATATGCCCGGCCACGACGTCTACGGCAACCCCTTCCCCACCGACCCGGCCCGCACCAAGAAGGAGCGCGAGCTCCTCAAGCAACAGGCCCGCGCCGAGAAGGATGGCACACCCGGCAGCCAGAACACTGAGACCGGCCAACACACCCCGGACGAAAAAGATCCCCACGGCCCTAACGGCAACGGCGCCGCCGCCATCACCGCAGCCGCCATCCAGAAAATCGGCGCCGGCAGCGGGAAACCCGCCCACTACATCCCCTGGCACACCTGCCCGAACTGCAAACGCAGCTTGCTGATCACCCGGTTCGCCCAACACCTCGACAAGTGTCTGGGCATCGGAGGCCGCGCGTCGAGCCGCAACGCGATGGCGCGGATGAGCGGCGCCGCGGGCACGGGGTCCAGCACGCCGCTCGGGGCGAGCAGCCGGACGGGCAGCCCGGCGCCGAAGCGGGGTGGCGACGACGACGAGGAAGAGGTGCGCGGGCCGAAGAAGAAGCGGAATGGGGTGGGGAGTGGGTTAGCGCGGCGGGAGCAGAAAGGATCCGGGATTAAGTTGACGATTAAGCCGGGGGGAACGAAGGGGGGTGGTGGGAGCGGGGAGGCGAACGGGGGGACTGGGAAGCGGGAAAGGGAAGAGGAGGGGGAGGCGCCGAGGAAGAAGATGAAGTTGATGAAGGAGGGGAGCGTGGTGAGTGATGTGGTGGAGGAGGCGAATGGCGCAGATAATGCGAGTACCGCGACGGCGGGGGAGGCGGATTAAGGGGTTGGATTGCTGGGATTCGCATTTGATAGCGCGACAGGCGGTGAAGTGGTGGGTTGGATGTACTATCATCCAGAGGCATTGCATTTGAGCTGTCCCGTCGGCTCGAGGGCTGAAGAGACTTCAGGGACACGCGACCGGGGAAAGGCGTTCTATATCCGGGTTTGGCCACAGGGAAGGAGTTTCTCTTGTATGATCAGATCCCGAATCCGCACCCCCGATGCTCTGCAATGGAATTTACTTTTCTCTTTCAATCGGTAGCTCCTACAGTGCATCACGCTTTCGGGATGGGAGCCTCCTGATACTCAATGAAAGATAACATGTTTTGAAGACGTTAAATTCCAAGGCTGGACGGCATCGCCAATGTTTCGCCGATACGCCGGGGTCATGCGACGGGATATCAACAAGGGCCGTAATGTACATCTAAACCCAAGCCCAACCGCTCGCAAGCGTTCAATACATCAACCATCAAACCCAAACAGATCCCAACGCCCGTTTCAGAGATGTAAGCCACCAAACCACCTCGTTATACCAGTCCCAAGTCCCTTAGCTTCAACTCTCCGCCGCCGCAACCTTCTCCGCAACCGCCGCCCCTCCACCCACACTCTCACTCACCACCGGCGTCACATTCTGCGGCACCCTCCCCGCTCCTCCACCCACTCCCGCCGCCTGCCCCGCCACCGCCGCATTCAACCGTTGATCCAACGCCTTCAGCGCCAACGCCCTCCTCCTCTCCGCCTCTTCCCTACGCGCCCCCATCCCCGCGCGACCCACCCCATTCGGATTCATCAAACCTGGCAACCCGCCGTCCGCGCGCGCCTGCGCCTGCTCGTTCCCCATCTCGATATCCTCGGCGCTAAATGGCGCGCAGACCCGTACGGAGACGAGGAGCTCGTACAGTGGGTCCGCGACGGCGGCGATGGGCGGCTGCACGGCGTCCGGGAAGAAGCTGGCGAAGCTGAAGGTGTCGGAGGGATCGCCCTTGATGGTGGAGAGGTCGCCGGTAGCGGTGGCGGCGAGGGAGGGAGAGAGGCGGAAGAAGCGGAGGTAGGTCCAGGCAACGAGGAAGCCGAGGAGGGAGAGAAAGAAGGTGGAGAGGTGGAGGAAGACGAGGGAGGAGAGGAGGGAGAGGAGGAGGTAGAGGGCCGGGAAGTGTTTGACACGAATGCGGAGGAGGGAGCGGAAGAGGGAGACGGTGTGTTCGGGGACGAGTTGTTTGAAGGCAACGAGGAAGGCGGCTTGGAGGGCGGCGGTGCCGGAGATGGTGGTGGTTCTGGGGATAGTCAGCAAAACCCTTTAAACTCTAGCAGACGGAGGGCCGGAGAATCGACTTACAGAGCATCGACGTCTTTCGTCAACATATACCAGACGACGCTCCCTATCCACACCCCAATATTCGGCAACATGCCCGCAAACAACATAAACTTTACGAACTCCTTCCCGCCCCACGCCCGCTCCAAATACCGCCCGCCGAAGAACAACATCATTCCCGCGATCAGCAGCCCGAAGAGGTTCTGCTCCACCAACGCGGACGTCGCAGCCGTCCAGGGATACACGATCGACACGCCGGGCACAATGCAGAGATACGGGGCGCCTCCGGGGGTGTTGGTAGAGAAGCCTGTACGTTCGAGGGTGTAGAGGGGGCGGGCGATGGCGTTGAGGATGGTGAGGAGGGTGAGCACGGCGAGGAAGAGGCGGGTTAAAGGGGGGATGTTGATGCGAGGCATGGTTGGGAGGGGATAGGAGACGCGATCGGTGAGGGAATGGGGTGGGAAGGTCTGGGGTTTAAATGATATAGGGAGGATGTGGGGAGGAGAAGAAAAAAAAGAAGATCACATTCAACTCAATATGGTTAAACGAAGGTGAGGAAAGGAAAGGAGATAGATATGATGGTGTGGAGCTGTCGATGTGGAACTTTTAGAGGATGTTGGGGAATATCCCGTCCCCAGATGTTGGACGGAATCCCGGTCCGGATCACGTGCTTCAATCAATTCCTATCAAACGGCCTCAGGTGGAAAGTCGACCTTAATTAACGACAGATACAAGCCACATGCATACAACACAGTAGAGTTATCCTCATTCGAGGTCATCCGGTTAATAATAACCTTGCTTGGAAATATGTGCGTTCCCATCATAACATCAATGCAGTCCTATTGTATTTCGTTCCAGTGATCGCCAACTCCCATCAAACACGCCCTTATGGCGGACGGTGATGATGATACAAATGAGACTTAAATTTGGAATCTAGCCGATCACATCTCCTAAGGATGCGACTTCCGGTAAACTCCTGGTCCGGTCCATATCTACTGTTCGTACAATTATACCTAGGTGTTCAAACTTGAAGTGAAGGAAGAGTAAGGGTGACCTTACTAAACTCGTTCTCTTCGACCACCTTAACAGGACGTGGCAAAGCCGTTCATTCTTCCACAACATATAGCGCAGCCCTCTTGTGTAGGTGCCATAGTATAGGAACTCAATCATCTCCGCCACTAAATGGTCGTCGAACTCCATGATTACGATCCTGTTGGTCTGCGACTGCTAACCACACACAGTAAGTACATATTTCGACTTTATACACGCTACCAATCTAACCTTAAAGCCGTGTTTTAAGGCTACTGCAAGGACGCATGACTGGTGCAGGACAGCCCTCTTATGCACCAAGAGATGTGAACGCCCGCACTCGATCATCAAGTCGTCTGCATGGGGCAGGAACACATTACCACTATCACCGACCAATATCGCTTCTAAAAACCCCAAGAACGTGTTGAAGACACCGATGTAAGGACTTTGCGAGCAAACATTTGGAGAACATGCAGGAATACACCATTAAAAAAGTGTTATACACTTTCCAAGGACCCTTTATCACTGTGGTTGAATGAAGTATGGAAGCTTGATCCTTCTAGGAGTGTCCGAGTCCACGTGTTTTACTATGCTTATCGCCATCCTACCTTTGAATCCAGTACTAGTTTCAAGCATGTTTGTATCGAGCTCAGAGAAGGAAATTGCAAGGTATAGATGGATTGAATGATACTAACAACAAACAAATAAAATAGACCCTCCAAATATTGGACTAGATATCTGATGATTGTGATAGGACTCGTATGAACGAGGAAATGGGCAGGAAAATCAACTTGACAAAGAGCTATCGAAGAGACTTGTTTCCATCTACAGTCAACCTTCGCTATAACGATTGAAACAGTACAGGCGAATCCAATCGTTATAACGCGGATATCGCTAAAACGAATTTTCTTGGCAGCATTGATTGAGAATCCGTGCAGGGAATCTTATCGCTATAACGCGAATATCGCTGTAGCGGTAATCGTTATAGCGGTGGTTGACTGTACTTTAAAGTTATGAAAAGAAGGAATTGCTTGGCTGTCTCTTGATAAGCCATCATAGGGGTTGGTTCAATAAAACTCGTCAAATAGACAACGGATTTGATATATCAAAGTCATGACTCGGGGATGTGCTGTTCCAGGGTTGGCTTTCTTTGCTCGAAGATCTCCGTTCGTCCGGCTCCTGATTTGGATATCTTCGATAGTTAAGCCTTCAAACCTAGTAGCCATTATATTGCTTCGCCAAACCCAAGTCTCATAATTATCATCCAAACTCTCGCTAACCTCCACGACTGAAGCCAGAATAGAGAAATTAAGCCTTTCCCGGAGGCTCGGTTAATATACCCCCAAAATCCAAATCTTCCCGCCCGTCCGAGCGAAGCCCCCATATGATTCGCCGCTGACCCGTTCCTGTCCCGATGTTAGGCTGAACTTGGCGGCATGGTGCATCCGGTGGCTGGGGGGTGACCTGCATGCCGCCGGAACTAAAGGCTGAGAGGGATCGAGGGTTAGGACCGGAGTCGAGGCTACCGGAGCGAAAGCTGGAGATGGGAGTCTGGAGAACCGAGAGTATCCGGGGAACCGGGGGTTGGAGGAGGAAAGTTGAGATCATCTACAGTGGGTAGGAAGAGGAAGGTCGATGAGATATCCCCGTAAGCAACACCATCTCAGAACCGATATCCAGAATGCAAAACGTCATCGCGAAACTGCCGCCCTCCATGGAGAAATATCGATGGCGATTCATGGTCTCGTGGTCGGCTACAAAATCGCCCGATCTTCGTATCGAAGAATTGGCCGACGTGATGCGCTTCTTCCCTTCACTCTCATTGGCAGATGCAAGAAATATTGAATGGGGGCCTCTACAGTCTACGACTAGGTATACAGAGTGTACAGACTACTGGATTCGCCTGTGCAACCCCAGATCCTCGATGATCGGCTGTCGAAATGCCTCAAAAGTCAGACGGAGGGGAGGGGCCATATTAGTTGGACAGGATGCGATGTGAGTAATTGAGGAGGATTAGTGCATCCATGTTCGGAGTTGGGAACACAATTGGCAGCCTCAGAGGCATGGCCTTCCGGATTCCTTGTTGTCCGGCGGTAGTAACCCGGAATTACCAGATCGATATCATCTATACATAAGAATAGGGGGTAATTGGGGTTATATTGTATCGTTTGTATGGGAAGCAAAGTGCGATGCTCCCCGCAACCCCCGCCGCCGTCATCGCATCGAAATTCGGGACTGGAGGCGTCGCTGGTCCCTTTGGTTCATTCATCTGTAATGAGAAATTGTCATTTGCCGGTTAGCAGCATATACATAATCCGCTGGTCCGCTCCTTCGTTCGACCTCGTCCTCCATTTCTTCCATCTCCTCCATTTCATACCGACCTCGCCATCTTTCTGTATTATACCCGATCGTAAATTGATTCGATTCACCGCACGTATCGAGCATTTATAGTGCGCGGCTCCTGACGGCACAGATCCCGACGGACTCCCCACCCTACGTTCCGTCGATCCGACGACAAGAAGAAATCGTGGAAATTTGGAAAGTCGTGAGAATACAGTAAATTCTGGCCCATCATGTCTGAAGGAGATGTCAAACCGCCAGTTGTGGGAGAAGCCCATGATGTAGACACTTTCCATGGTATGTTTCCGTCCCATCTCGAATTCTCAGTGAAACGAATTTCAGCTGATGCGAACCGCACAGTCCCCAAGGCATTTTTCGAGTAAGATTTCCTCCAGTGTCTTGTTTTCAAGGAATTCCTGGGAAAAGAATGAAATGCAGAAGATGCCCACCCTTCCACTGGATATCCGGATACACCGAGACTGGAGATCAGTATACGATCTCGCAAAATGATATCGATATTTCCTAGCATCTAAAACTAACCTTCCCCAGCAAACACCCCGGAAAACCCCATCTCGAATCCCTCGAACACTACCAAAAGCTCTACAAAGAATCCATCGACGAACCCCATGTCTTCTGGGCGCGCATGGCCCGGGAGCTCCTCTCCTGGGAACGCGACTTCCAAACCGTCTACTCCGGCAGCCTCGCGAACGGTGACAACGCCTGGTTCCTCGAAGGCCGCCTCAATGCCTCCTACAACTGCGTCGATCGCCACGCCTTCGCCACCCCGGACAAGCCCGCCATCATCTACGAGGCCGACGAACCTGAAGAGGGCCGCGTGCTCACCTACGCCGAGCTCCTCCGCGAGGTCAGCCGGCTCGCCTACATCCTGCGCCAGATGGGCGTGCGGAAGGGCGATACGGTGGCGATCTACCTGCCGATGATCCCCGAGGCGGCGATCGCGTTCCTGGCATGCGCGCGCATCGGCGCCGTGCACTCGGTCGTGTTCGCGGGGTTCTCGTCCGACTCGCTGCGGGACCGCATCGTGGATGCGCAGAGCAAGGTCGTCATCACGACGGATGAGGGGAAGCGCGGAGGGAAGGTCATTGGGACGAAGAAGATCGTGGACGAGGCGTTGAAGGGATGCCCGGATGTGAGCCATGTGCTGGTGTATCAGCGCACCGGGGCAGAGGTGCCGTGGACGAAGGGGCGGGATTGGTGGTGGCATGAGGAGAAGGATAAGTGGCCCAGCTATCTGCCGCCGGTGAGCATGAGCTCGGAAGATCCGCTGTTCTTGCTGTACACCTCGGGCTCGACGGGCAAGCCGAAGGGCATCATGCATACCACGGGTGGATACCTCCTCGGCGCTGCGATGACCGGCAAATACGTCTTCGACATCCACCCTAGCGACGTCTTCTTCTGCGGCGGCGACGTTGGCTGGATCACTGGCCACACCTACGTCGTGTACGCGCCGCTGCTGCTGGGCGTCGCTACCGTCGTCTTCGAGGGCACCCCCGCGTACCCCAACTTCTCCCGCTACTGGGACGTCATCGAGAAGCACGGCGTCACGCAGTTCTACGTCGCTCCCACCGCGCTGCGCCTCCTCAAGCGCGCCGGTGACCATCACGTGAAGCATCAGATGAAGACGCTGCGCGTGCTCGGGTCGGTCGGCGAGCCGATCGCGGCGGAGGTGTGGAAATGGTATTTCGAGATCGTTGGGAAGGAGGAGGCTCATGTCGTTGATGTACGTTCCCTCTCATGTTACCTCGCCTTAGACCACTGCTGACAATGCGCAGACTTACTGGCAAACCGAGACCGGCTCCCACGTCGTCACCCCCCTGGGCGGCATCACTCCGACCAAACCCGGCAGCGCGTCCCTCCCCTTCTTTGGCATCGAGCCCGCGATAATCGACCCCGTCTCCGGCGAGGAAATCCCCGGCAACGATGTCGAGGGCGTGTTGGCGTTCAAGAAGCCATGGCCGAGCATGGCGCGCACGGTGTGGGGCGCCCACAAGCGATACATGGACACCTACATGAGCGTGTACCCGGGATACTACGTAAGTCCACGTTTCCGATCGCTACGGGGAATCTCACTGATGTGTTTCGCGGATCTAGTTCACTGGCGACGGCGCAGGTCGCGATCATGAAGGCTACTACTGGATCCGCGGCCGTGTCGACGATGTCATCAACGTCTCCGGCCACCGCCTCTCCACCGCCGAAATCGAAGCCGCCCTCCTCGAGCACCGTACGTCTCCCCTCCCCCCCTTTCCACCCTACTAAAACTAACCCCTCGTAGACTCCGTCGCGGAATCCGCCGTCGTCGGCGTCGCGGACGAACTGACCGGCCAAGCGATCAACGCCTTCGTGGCACTCAAAGACGGCATCGAGACGGACGCGATCAAGAAGGAGCTGACGCTGCAGGTGCGGAAGAGCATCGGGCCGTTCGCGGCGCCGAAGGCGATTTTCGTGGTGCCGGACTTGCCGAAAACGAGGAGCGGGAAGATCATGCGGAGGATTTTGAGGAAGATTGTAGCCGGGGAGGAGGATCAATTGGGAGATACGAGTACGGTGAGTGGTTTTGGTTTTTGTTACTGATGGGATGAGAGGGGTTGATTTGCTGTGGAGAGCATATCGCTATCCATGTGATACGGACTTCGCTGGACGGCATTGCTTGCATTGCCTCCTTTCTCCATCCCCTCTCCTCCATCGCTTTTCCTTCCCATTTCAACCTGTTTTCGAGCTTTCCGTTTACAAGTACGATACTAACTGACGCGTCCTACAGCTGAGCGACCCTAGCGTCGTCGACAAGATCATCGAGACGGTGAAACAGAGCAAGAAATAAGCATCCCCCTTCGATCCGATGCGACATGGGGAGCTCGACTGGTTCGTATCAGTGGTGGTGATGGCGCTATGTCATTCCTCAAGCCATTGTCCGAGGAGATCGAGAGAGGAGCACGATGTGGTTGATTATGTGATATGATTACGGAGGACATATGGGTCGTTGCAGTATTGGATACGATGATGGGTTCTGTTCGAGAACGTACGGACCAGGAGATTTACTGCTGGATTTATTCGGTAGCGCGGGTAATTAGTTACAGTGCGAGATATCAATTCCATGCAGATTTCAATGTTCCGAGGGAGACGATGGTGTGATACGGAAGAGGAACACTCCTCCGGTCGGGGTATAATATACGATACTTACCTACCCACCGGACTACCAAGCGCAGTTCCACGCGGTTCTCCAACCCAGCTCGCCGAGCCCATGGTTCCACCATGTTTCCCTCGTTCTCCGTGCATACTTCCGGAAAAGTTCACCGTCGGCATTGCCCCTATGCCTGAGATCTCCGATCTTGGTATCCTGATCCGCCGACTTCCCCACGAACGAACATCATGACCGTCTTGGCAGACCGATGGAGCCAAGATATGCTAACTGCTAAGGGGTAGTGGTGACGTTTGATCTCGGAGTTGGATGGATGCAGGAAGCGGTGGTGGATGAAGATGCGGAGCGTCTGGAGTTGGGGTGGGCACGGGACACGCGGCCTGGAGGCTAACCGCATTGGGTAGTGAGATATGTCTTGCTCACGCCTCACACAGCACGCTGCGCCATGGGGGCGGAAATAATGTAGAGGGGGCAGATGATGAATTATGGTAATATGGTTACTTGGGGTTCGCTCGAATGGAAATAGGGCATAGAGACTTACTATGTAGAGTCTGGTAGAGGGGGAACAATGGGTACTAAAGACGGATATAACAGAGAAACGCCACCTACGGCATCCAGCGTGCCAGCTTCCTCTGCCTACTGGATGCTCCTTGAAGTATCACCAGTTTGCGGGTTTATGCGATAACTCTTCTATTATCTGTATCCGAAGTGGAAGTCCCTCTCTCCGCGCCATCAGCCAAGCAACCGGAAAGTCTAAATAGTAATCCGACGGTCAGAGACTTGAGGGAAGGCATCCCAAGTCCCATCCATACTCCCCTGTGTTACAGACTGACAGACCGCGTCTCAAAGTCTCACTGTCTCATACTCTCATGCCCCCAATCCTGTCCAATTTAACATGGGAGGCCTGGATCTTCTGTCGATCATTGGCTCACCCGACAGGAATAAACATTCCATCCTTCGGTTCGCACGGATTTTGCGACGCTAACTGCAGCACGCAGCCCGATTCGAGCATTACAACCAACGGTTGCTCAGCCTCGTCTCTCTGACGACGCTGGGGTTCTCGGCTTTGTAAGGAAGGAAGAGGCTCATACACTAATACCTTCACTCGTATTCGACACTCCATGGTGGGAATTCCATCGTTCTGGTCTCAGTCGTATCGTTGCTTGAAAGTCTGACCCATCTCCACCCTTCACTATTCCGTGTTCTGGTCGTTCCGTGAATGCAAGTCCCGTGCCTCCAACCGTAAACCGAGCACGCGAACACATAACACATCCATCACACGTTCTCGCATCACCACTCGTTTGTGTTGTGGACTCCTGCAGGAACCTGTGAATTGTGAATCGTTGCCCTCTTTCCGTTGTACGGGCAATCTGTCGAACCGCCGGGTTTGGCGGAAGAGACGCTCCCCCACAGCGCCGCGGTTTTCGCTGACATACGCCTTTGCCTCCTCCTAGTCTAAATAAGGAACAACACCTCTGATCTTAATCTTTACAACAAAACCACATCCTCATCCTTTATGGCACGGTGGCTGCGAAGTTTTGATCGTTCGAATTGATATTTGCTATTTGAATTTTCTCCTGTGTCGCATTTCTGCGCCGTCCTTCACTTCCGATCCTCTCGTTCGCCATCAGAGCAGAAGACCCTTCCTGGACCCTCACCGGACCCTCACTCATCCTCCGAAACCCTTCCTCCTCCTCCCATAGTCCCGGTGGCCACGGGAGAGAAATCCCCTAACCACCTCCCATAATGCTCTTTTTTAGAGCCTCGCTGCTGGCGCCGTTAATAGCCCTCGTCAGCGGCAGCTCCGTCACCCGCAACCCCCTCACCCACCTCGGCGTCGTTACTAATCCCACCATCCACACCCCAAGCCATCGTGTCAACGCTCTCTCCTCCTTCGACCTCTCCTTCGACCTGCACGGCCAGCGCATCCGCCTCGCCCTCGAACCGAACTATGACATCCTCCCCGAAGGCGCCACCATCGAGTATCTCGGCGTCGACGGCGAGGTGCTGCGTCGGGAGCCGATCGAGCGGCAAGACCACAAAGTGTTCAAGGGGTCAACGTGGGTGGACGGCACGAGAGCAGGGCATGCGCGGATCGTAGTGTTTCGGGACGGGATATACCCACTATTTCAAGGGAGTTTCGACGTCGGGAGTAATCATCACCATGTACAGTTGGACTCGCACTACATGTCGACGAAGCACGAGTTCGATCCGCAGTTGGACGCGAGGGACGACGAGTATATGGTGTGTTTCCGCGACTCGGACATCGCCACCGAGCAAATGCACACCGAGCTGCGGCGGAGCGTCGAGCCGAGCAAGGCCTGCTTGTCGGATGGGCTGGAGTTTAATACGCAGCCGGACCATCCGGTGTACCGGGCGATGCTGAAGCGCGACGATAATTTCTGGGGGACCCCGATCGAGAGTTTGTTCGGAAAGCGGCAGATTGACAGTCGACCGGGAGGTGGCAACGCGGGCGGCATCAACCTAGCATCGTCCGTCGGTCAGACGGCCGGCTGTCCGACGACCCGGAAGGTCGCGCTCGTCGGCGTCGCCACTGATTGCGAGTACAGCAAGGCGTTCAACTCGACCGAGTCTGCCCGCCTAAACGTCATCCAGCAGATGAATTCCGCCTCGGACCTGTACGAGCGAACTTTCAACATCTCGCTCGGCCTGGCCAATCTGACCGTCAGCGAACAGACCTGTCCCGGCACGCCGCCGCCGACGCAGCCGTACAACATCCCATGCGGCGGCGCCGACATCCAGGAACGATTGAACATCTTCTCGGGCTGGCGAGGCGAGCGAAAGGATCAAAACTCGCATTGGATGTTGCTCACGAACTGCCCGACAGGGACGGCGGTCGGCCTTGCGTGGCTGGGACAGGCATGTGTAAACGAGGCGCTCGAAAATAATTCCACGCGGAACGGCCAAATGGAGATCACCAGCGGTGCGAACGTGGTCGCCAAAACCTCCACCGAGTGGCAGGTCATTGCGTAAGTTCGCTCCATCCCCCTTGAAATCCTCACCCTAACCATCGATAGCCACGAAACCGGCCACACCTTCGGCGCGGTGCACGACTGCACCTCCGAATCCTGCAATGACGGCGTCTCCCTCTCCTCCCAACAATGCTGCCCCCTCTCTTCCTCCACCTGCAACGCCGGTGAGCAATTCATCATGAACCCCTCTACGGCCCGCGGCATCACTGCCTTCTCTGCCTGCTCCATCGGCAACATCTGCACCGCCTTCCGCCGCAACTCCGTCCGCACCTCCTGCTTCACCGACAACCGCGGTGTCACCACCATCTCCGGGCAGCAATGCGGCAACGGCATCGTCGAGCCCGGCGAGGACTGTGACTGCGGCGGCGCCGACGACTGCGGTGACAACACCTGCTGTGATGCCGCCACCTGCAAGTTCACCGCCGGCTCCCAGTGTGACGACAGCAACGAGGACTGCTGCGATTCTTGCAAGTACGCTCCCAGCACCCGAGTCTGCCGCGCCAGTACCGGCGAGTGCGATCCGCAGGAGACGTGCGCGGGGAACAGCGCGACGTGCCCGAAGGACGATCGGGCGCCCGATGGGCAGGGGTGCGGGGACGGGTTGAAGTGCTCGAGTGGGCAGTGCACGAGTCGCGACCTGCAGTGCAAGACAGTGATGGGGAGCTATACGCGGAACAACGACACGTACAGCTGCGATCATACGACGTGTCAGCTGAGCTGTCAGAGTCCAGAGTTCGGGCCGGGGAGGTGTTATGGGTTGAATCAGAATTTCCTGGACGGGACGGAGTGTGGTGGTGGAGGGAAATGTCAGAACGTAAGTCCACTCTTCCTCATCCTCCCGCCTCTTTCCTCGTAACATAACCGCTAACTCCATCCAATAGGGCCGCTGCACTGGCTCCTCCTTCGCCAAAGAAGTCGGCAGCTGGATCGAAACCCACAAACCCATCGTCATCGGCGTCAGCTGCGGCGTCGGCGGCCTCCTCCTCCTCGCCCTCCTCTCCTGCCTCTGGAGCTGTATCCGTCGCCGCCGTGGCCGATCTGCTCGACGCGCGCCCACCTGGCCGCCCGTGCCTCCGAACCAGATCCCAGGCATGCACCAGGGGACGCAGTGGAGTCCCTCGAGAGGGCCCGGGGGGCCGCCGATGGGAGGGCCAGGGCAGCCGCCGGTGCCGGAGCAGGGAGGATGGTATCCGCCGCCGGCGCCGGTGTTTGCGAGGGGGCAAAGCGTGCGGTATGCATAGGAGGAAAAAAGGAGTAATGATTCATGCCCGGTTCGGGTTCCTTTCCCTACGAAACGACGCATACGGTCAGTGGGTTATCACGGTCTTCTCGGGCGAGATCGGGCTCGGGATTGAGCGGAGTTCTTTGTTATGGACATTTTATGGTTGCATTGGAATGGCGTTTGGGATTGGGGCCTGGGTTGGTGTTTGGGTATCTTAGCATAGAGGTGGTGATTCGGGCATGGGCGCGCAGAGAGGACGAGGTTTGGGTGAGACGACTGTGATACCCTTCGCACTCGCATTGTTTAGCTAGTGCGTGTTCGAGAAGTCTTATCCTGATTGATAGACTGGTCAGGGATTTGAAGGCCCTCAATGGCTGAGGGTCGTACAGTGGCCGGTTCTAGATATTATGTATACGGAGATGAGAGATCAATGTCAGCGGATTTTGCTAGACAGTCGTATTGGTTATTTGGAAGTGTTATCTGTATCCGTAATGCTGTGGCGTATTCGGAGTCGAGCGAATCAGCGTCATCAACTGTCAGACGCCTGGGTGGGTTCCCCAGCGGTTCCGTCCCCGGATTCCAGGGGTTGGATAGAAACAGGGGTTGCCCAATCTGATATCAACGACAAAAGCCCATCAAAATTCGAACCCCCAAATCCATCCTCCTCTATCATTATCCCCTCTCCCCTTACCTCCTCCTCCGCATCCCCCCCATCCCACCATGGCCCTCTTCCACATCGGGGATTTCCCCATCGACCCCATCACCCTCTACTCCATCACCACCTTCACCACCCTCCTCCTCGTCTCCTTCCTCGCCCTCCACCTTCTCCTCCCCCGCACCGCCTCCCTCGCTCCCCGTCTCCTCTTCTTCTGGCACACCTTCGACTCCCTTGTCCACTTCATCCTCGAAGGCTCCTTCCTCGCCCACACCTTCCTCTCCTCCACTCCCATCCTCCCCGCCCCCCGCGATCCCAGCGCCGCCATTCACCCGCTCACCCCCCCCGGCGTCTTCTGGCTTAACGACCCCGCACGCCTCTACGGCGTGAAGTTCGGGGAGGGCTGGTTGGCGGGGATGTGGCGCGACTACGCGCGCGCGGATCGCCGATGGGAGGGCGCGGATTTGACGGTGGTGAGCTTGGAGGTGTTGACGGTGGTGGTGGGGGCCCCGTTGGCGGCGGGGATCGCGTGGGCGATTTGGCAGGCGGGGGGGCGGGTGCAGAGGAAGACAGCATTTTGGATCACGGTGTTGGCGACGGGGGAGATTTATGGGTGTAGGTTATTTTTTTTACGATTTTCTGCTAGTTTGGGGCGGGTGTCTGGTATATTAGGCATTCAGGAGACATGCTAACGCTTTTTTCGCTTGCTTTAGCTTGGATGACATTCGCGCCGGAGTGGTTTACCGGATCGCCGAATCTGGATATATCGAATCCCATCTTTCTGTAAGTTTGACGTATTTTACATCCCCCTTTTAGGGGCGATGCATCTCGCCGACTTGATCGAAACGACGTCCCTACTGACCGGCGGCATAGGTGGTGCTATCTAGTGTCCATGAACTTCGTCTGGATCGTCTTTGCCGTCTACGGGATGTATATTAGCTATGGGGTGTTGACGGAGGAGCCGACGACGAAGGCGGGGAAGAAGACACAGTGAGGTTGTTGCTGGATGGGTTGGGTGGGTTGATTGGTGTGGGAACCTGTGGTGTAATGGCATGTATTCTTGTGATATCTGGAAGCGGTTGTTGCTTGGAGTATTGTGCTGGGAGGAAATATAGGTCGCGGATCTTTTCATCCTGTATTTGTCTCATAGTCTCGGATGCCTCCCAAATCCATAATAAGCGAAAGATTCAATTGTTATCTGTGTATCAATATTCTGTTATAGTTGACCAATATCCCATGACCGTTCCATCCACTAGGCCTTCATCCAAATGTCAGTTTTGTAGCCATACCATATAGCCAAATACATGTAGTTTTTCCCTCAGGCGCCAATCCCCTATATAATACAATATTAATTAGTCTCGCAGGAGATAATCCGGTCAATGTCCGTGGCCACCCTCGCCCGCCAGGGCGATCAATGGCAGAAACATGCCCAAGAGCGTGCATCCGATCTCGGTACGCGTCAAGTTCGACCCGGACGACTTGGAGTATCCGTCGTACGCATGGCCATTCCCCATGCCGTCGCCGTTCGCCGACGAATACGGATTGGACAGATCCAACTCATGGGGTTCAACGGCGCCAAGCCCATTGGTCGCTTCGGAGAGGGAGTGCGTCGCAACATATCTGCTTGCGTTAGCATCATTTCGGGATGTACTTCGGAGGTAGGAACAGCAACACTTACAAGAACGTCCCGCCGCTGAAAATCAGCACGCACCCCGTCCACCACTGTCCGTTACTCTCCCCTCCCGCAGCCGTCCCCCACGACCCAAACGTCGAGATCGCACACCAGGCCAACAACGCGCCCATCGGCGCCGCAAGACTGAACACCAGCAGATGGCTCCGCGCAGTGCGCTTGCTCGCCCCGCGCTTCAGCAGCAGCGCGACGAGGCCGAACGCAGCGGGCGCTTTGTGGATCAGGATGGCGAGGAAGATCATGACGGTCAGCGAGTGGTGGGCGGCGTCGGAACCGGGCTTTGTGGGTTGGGAGGAAGAGGCGGAGGCGGCGCCGAGGGCGACGCCGTCGGCGAGGGCATGGATGAGGAGGCCGAAGGTGGTGGTTTGTGGACTGTGGGATTGGGGTGAGACGGGGAGGAAGGGGGTGGAGGGCGCGGTGGGGGAAGGGGGATGGAGGCCTTGGCTGAGGTCGGAGAGGGAGATGTGCATCGGGGCGCGGGGGCGGGAGGCACCGAGTTTGGGGAGGGCGTCGATGAGGTACATGAGGGAGAAGCCGAGGATAAGGGAGATGGAGATCCAGGTGTGGGGGGAGGAGGTGTCGGTCTTGGGGATCGAGTCGTAGACTTCGTGGGGGTCGGACGACTTCATCTCTTCGTCTTTGCTGGTGGTGCTGTCGAGATCTTTGCCTTTACTCTCGGTCTTCCCGCGCTCTCGCCAGTCACGCTTGCCGATGGATCGGATGTATTCGTCGGTGCTCCTCACATCGGGTTTTAAATGCTTCGGGCCCCTGAACCCTTCCGGTTCGTCTCGGTCCGCATCCAGCCCGATGTTATCGAAGGTGTGGAGTGAAAGCGCTCCCTGACCTCCACGTGTTGCACCCTCGCCTGGTTGGACGCTAGACTTTCGTGTATTGGCACTTGCTGAATATAATGTCTCGATTCCCTCGGGGATGATCACAATGAGTGCCGTGCCAACGAGGATGCCCGTTCCCAGGGCCGAGATTAGACGTAGCTGCCGTTTCGTAAGAGAGAAAGAGAGCGGGAGCAATCCTGCGAGAAATGACCTGCATCGAATAAGCGTGTGACATGATATCCATCGGTCGAAGTATATACGCAGCTCCCATTGCTCCGCTAAGGGAGAGAAGGAGGAATAGTCCGTCCCACATGTTGCCTGTGTATCTATAGGTAACTGTATCTGGTCCAGGGGAAGGGGGAGTGGAAGGGTCCAATGGATTAACGAAAGTTTAGAATGGAGATTTCAAGGCTCAAACATCCCCCAAACGACAGCTAGAGCAAACTTCACCTTGATCATAGCAAGAATTGACGAGGTGTCGATAGTTAGGGGAATGTATCTCCTTCAGCTACAGTAGGGATGAATCGACGGTTTCCATTCAGCTTCGTCATCACAGCACGTGACTAAGTACAAAAATGCCAAGCTTTACATCAGCCAATCAGCAATGTTGACCTAGCCAGCCCCTTCACTGCCACACTTACGCCACAACATCACTACATGGCGCATCTTATGGAAAACTTCGGAAGCACTGCGGCACTGCTTCGGACCAACTTCGGCCCATCATGTCTCCTCGTCCTCATCATCGCCCTTCACGTGACCGCTTCCAAAGGTTCCCTGTCTCCCTCCTATCGAAGCATCTTCAGCAATTGGAACTGGAGCTCTTGGGTTTGCCGCCGCTCCGGCTTCTGCCCTTTCTGGAGCTTGCGTTTCTCGAATCGCTTGTCGTCCAAGAGCCTGTTGACCCCCAATATCTACTCCTCCCGCCGATCAAGCGGGAACAGGTTAGGCTGTTTTTGGACACTCTCCCAAATCCTCCGTTCCAGGATCCAAACAGTGAGTTGGACATAGCACATTATCCTGATATCACACTCTACTCACACACCAACCCACTTCACCTCCGTCTTCATCACTTGCTTGAACACTATCTAATGTCACCATAGTCATTCCTTCTGGACCCTCCCAGAGTCCACCTACCATCATGGCTGAATGTGAGTGAGCCCTTCATGTTATTGCGTGCATCGCTGACCATATTTGTTAGGGCTCTCCGAAGCCAACAGTGTGGTTCACCTCGCTCTCGCTCAGGACAATCCCCAAGGAAAGCTCACCACAATCTCCGGTCCTTTCCCCCCATCGATGACCTATGCAATCTTCGGCGAAGAAGAGCAGATCTTCGGGTACAAGGACCTCCGCATCACCGTGAACTTTCGTGCACATGATATGCGCCCGGTCATCGACATTGGATACTCCGCTCAATTCACCCCGATTGGTGATGTCAAGCCGGTGGATTTGAAAGCCGCCCTGGCCAACTTCTTCCCTGCTTCGGCGTTGGACAAAGCCGCCGACCAGGAAATCGAGACTGCCCATACTGAAGCCCAATGGACTCCTCCCGGCGATATGGTCGCAGAATATCAACAAGACGGCCGAAAGTTCCAGATTTGGCGCGCAAGTTTTCTGGAACACCCCGAGGCGAAGCGCATCTTCCATAACATGCAAGTTCTTGTGCATCTCTTCATTGAAGGTGGGACGACCGACCTGTTGGATGAGCCCGACGACAGCCTTGGGCGATGGAAGATCTACTTCCTCTACGAAGTTCGACCCTCCCCCAAGTTTCGCATTCCCTACATTTTCAATGGCTTCTGTACCACCCACCAATTCTGGACCTTCCCTCATAAAGAGGCGCTGATCGCGCTTGGGATCCCGGGCTCAATTCCTGTCCCTGGAACGTCCGCACCGCCGGAGTCCATCGCGGCACCATTCCGCCCACCCATCGACGAGACCACCGGCTTCTACAAGCAATCCAGCGGTCTCGACAGCCCCTCCCGCCTCCGCATCTCCCAACTGATAATCCTTCCGCCTTTCCAACGCAAGGGACACGGCCACCGTCTCTACTCGACCATCTTCGCGGAGATGCACGCAAGCAAGTGGACGTACGAACTCGCCGTCGAGGACCCCAGCGAGGAGTTCGATTGGCTCCGCGATCTCCACGACTACGCATTCCTCCTCCAATACCCCGAATTCGCCGCCCTCTCCCTCCCGACGACCATCCCCGCCGCGAAATTCAAGCCTGAAGCCCCCATTCCCCTGAACGACATCGTCCCGCAAGACGTCCTCAAGAACCTTCGATTGAAGAGCCGGATCGCCAAGCGACAATTCCACCGCATCGTGGAGATGCATTTGCTGGCGCAGATCCCCAGCCTCAACCGCTCGCGGATCCGCATCTCTAAAAAAGCGCAGACTGTGAATCCTGACGATCGGAAGTATTTCTACTGGTGCACGTATCTCAAAGACCGCCTCTACAAGCGCAACTCCGACGTCCTCATCCAGCTATCGGACGAGGAGCGCACGAGAAGCCTGCAAGCGGTGGTGGACGCGGTGCAGGGGGAGTATGAGGAGCGGTTCGAAGTGATGAGAAAGAGAGGGATCGCCGTGGGGAGCACCACGGCTCAACCGGCTAAGGGAGGCGCGGCAACCGAGCCGACTCCGAGGAAATCCATGAAACGACCGGTCGTCGACGATGACGAAGAGTCGGACGATGAGGCAGGTGCTGGTGCGGACAGGCCGCGCGGGAAGACACCTAGGATTGATTGAGACCGAGATGCTGACGGTCTTTCAGGATTATTTGGACTAACTTGACAGTTTACCGGGCATAGCTGGGTATTGTCGATACGGTGGATAAAAACGGGCAACCGGAGGCGTTCATGGAGCCGCGAACATTTTCCTGGGCTTCAGGGTTACGGGCGAATAGAGACAAGGACCCCAGAGGCACTCATAGAGTGAGCCTGATGGTTGGGTTCAGACGCTACTATGGATAGAGAAGCGTTATCAGGCTTTCGAGGCGAACTCGATATATTCGGTACGATGGGTTCAAGCATGATTATGGTTA
Source organism: Eremomyces bilateralis CBS 781.70 (assembly GCF_010015585.1). NCBI lineage: Eukaryota > Fungi > Ascomycota > Dothideomycetes > Eremomycetales > Eremomycetaceae > Eremomyces > Eremomyces bilateralis. The sequence continues at coordinate 17,049 of NW_022985096.1, read as the reverse complement.
CAGATACCAGGTATTAGCAAACAGGAAACATTCCAAAATGAAAATCGTTCAGACCATGCTTCGTTAATTCGCTTCAAATGCAATGCTAGCCGTCTCATTCGGTCGTCACCGTCCCACAAAATCCTCATTCACTTCATCCAAAGCATCAACCTCACATCTTTCCCCTCCCAACTCCCCCCAACCTTACAACACCCTCCCATAATTCGCCGGAAACAGCCCCTTCTCCCGACAAAACACCCCCCAGAACCAATCCCCATTTATGTCCTCCACCTCGCGGATTTCCGCCCCCTTCGGGAACGCCAGCTCGTTCGTCGCCTCTGCCTCAGGAAACCAGCCCCAGTGCGCCTGCACTCGCAACCCCACCCCTCCATCCGGCGGGAAGCGTGGCGTGGTTCCCGTGACCGTGGTGTCGAATTGCGCGCGGGACGGCGAGCGGGGGGTGCGCGTCTGCACGGTACCGTCCTCTTCATGCCACCACCATCCAGACAGCGAGCGCCCCGCACCTCCCTCCCCCGAGCCAGCAACGCGTTCCCCGCCCTCCGCGCCATCCGAACCCCTCCCCTCGCCCACCGCCCCCCTAGGCACCTCCTCATCCTTCAACGCCCACCCCCCAACCACCTCCCTCACTACCACCCTCCGTCCCCCACCGCCTCGCTCCTCAAACCCCACCACCTCCATCCGATGCCCACTCGGACACCTCCGCCACCCCTTCTCCCCATTCTCCGCCGCGATTGCCCCGCTGGCTACCAGCCCGGAGTAACACGCCGCACAGATGTCGAAGTTCCCCGCCTGGCAGTCCGGGCAGTGGAACCGCGTCCGCGACGGCGGGATCGGGTACCGGCACACGTCGCACGCCGTCGTGAACTCCAGCGGCGCGAACGCCATCCCTCCGATCATCGTTGGTGCACTCGGGAATTTCACGCTACTATTCGTTCCTTCGGGTGTGTGCGACAGCGGGAGCAAGGCGTGCGTGCAGTGCTTCGCTTGCACCACGCAGGAATTACAGTACCCCCACGCCCCGTCGTTGCACATCCCGCACTGCCAGTAGCACTCGTTCGCGAACCCGCTACACACGTCGCAGAACACCCCGCGCTGCACCCTTGTCGCGGGATCTTCCTCCGTGACCATCCGGCCACCTTGCGCGACCAACTCCCGCTTCGGCCGCGCGTACCGCTGCGCCGTGAGGGTGTGCGGAGGAGGATAGTCGGCGGGGTAGCCGCCAGGCGGGGCGGCGCGGTCGAAGCGCAAGCGAGCGGCGGGGCCGGCGCCGAAGTAGTGGAGGCAGCCGGCGCCGAGGCGGTAGCAGGGGTGGCAGAGGTGGAAGGAGCCGGAGTTGCAGAGGGGGCAGTAGTGGTGGAGGGTGTATTGGATGTTCGGGGTGGCGCATTTGGAGCAGGTGATGGAGGGTTCGGTGAAGAGGGAGGTGCGAGCGGGGGGGGAGGTGGTGGTGGTGGTTGGGGTTGAGATGTCGGGGGCGTGGGGTGTGGGGGTGGGGTTCTCTTGTCTTGCTGTGGGTCGGGATGGTGAAGGGAGTCGAGGCGACGAGGTGGGGGATTGGAGTAGCCCGCTGTTTGAGGTTGCAACCACTTCTGTCCGCGATGCACTTTGGCTCTGTCGTACAGGGCGAGCCCTCTCAGGGTCTGTCGACCGTCTATCGTTCGGATTGGGCCGCGACCTTCTCTCGGCGCTCGCCTCCGCCGTTTCTGGGGTATTCGACAGATCAGTCGCCGATCGAGCAGCGGCGTGGCTCGTGTACGATTGCGATCTAGACTGATCACTTGATCGTCCGCTCCTCGATGCTCCCTGGCTGGATGACCGGCGATGTCGATCCGAGGGCTGTCCGGTGGTGCGGAACGAAACGGGTGGGTGCCGAGAGGGTGAGGTTCCTGAGGGTGGGATATGGCTGGAGGAGCGCGACCGACTATGCCGTCCTTGATTAGGGTCTTCTGCATGGCGTGGAGTTAGCTGGCTTGGAGACCCTGGAGGTTGCGTCGGTCGTGGAGACGATTGACTCGGTGATCCAGTAGGATTCGTTGTAGTTCCGTGCGCCTCCGCAAGCTCTCGTCGCCGTCTATAGTACGCCTGGGCGATCATCTCCGTGAGCTCCTCCTCTTGTGACGGGGTCATATTGTTCACGTCGATCCCCTCCAGTAGCCCTTCTTCCACAATCTGCCGCATGATGGCCGCCTCAACCTCTTGCGAATCGTCTTCCGAGGCGCTCAGCAGCGATCTCAGGCTTGATTGATGCTCGATTTGGCGGGCCGGAACCACTCGCGGTGACCTTTCATCGTTCCCACGATTCCTATGCCGCCGTCGGCTTTCCTCCTGGCTCCGTGGCGGTCTCCTCCGACCATCTCCCGCAGCAGCACCAGCTACCACGCCAACTTCCCTCAGGCTCATCTCCCGCACCTGGCTCAACAAAGCCCGATCCTCCTCATCATCACTCACCACCTCCCTGTTCCGACTGCGCCGCTCAATCTTCGGGAGGACATCATCGCCCGGCTTATACATCTTCACCATCTCTTCCTTCTCTTTCTCGCTCTTCCCCTTCCCCGGATTCGCCTGTAGATACATGTCTAATAACGTCGTGACCGTCGCATTGTGCTTCGTCCCTCGGACCGTGGCGCGGCATGACGGGCAGGTATACGGATGTCGCGAGGGCTGGTCGCTGTGTCGCGCGGATTCGGCGGAGAAGGCGAACCATTCTTGCAGGCATGCGCCGCAGAAAGTGTGGAGGCAGTCGAGGAGCGTGAGCGGTTGGAAGAGGATGTCGGTACAGATCTAGTCACAACCATAGAGTTAATATTGCCCAATTCCAGTCCCCAGATTTCGAGGCAAAAGTACGGGACACCGGGGGATAGCTACCGAACAAGTCAACTCTTTCTCCAGGTCGATCAGACCCGTGCCTGTCGGACGCCCCTCAGCCATGGCGACAAAGAGTGCACGCTGGGACTTGCACACTCTTCGAATGGGAGATTGTCGGCTTTGGACAAGTTGCAAAAGGGGAAATATTTATTATGTCTCTACGGAATCCAACCTCGAAGGCTTTGGTGAGGGCTGGAATTGCCAGCGGAGCATACGAGGGGGAACAGGGCGGTCGGGCTCGGCATGCCTGCAGATCATGGTGGCGTTTGAGATTCGTGAGACGAATTTAAGGGGACTCGCAGGGCTTTGTCCTTTTACAGACAAGGTTACAAATGCATGGTCCTTGATTTGCCTTCGGTTCTAGGCAAGATTACGCGGTCGAGGATGATTAATATGACTCCTCAGCGGTCCTGAAACGGTACTCACAACCACTTGGAATGTTCAGGGAAAGTAACAATTGAACACCAGACAGCTGCCTCATCTCTTCGTATCATCATACAGAAGCTAGAAACAAAGTTGGCCCGATTTGAACACCCGAATGACCAGACCCTATCGATGCCCTCCAGACACCGTAACCATATATAAACACATCTCCTTCCGCATTGACGGGATGGAAGGAGAATGGAATGGTGAACAAGGGGGTTCTTCCCCTTCATACACGATACAATCGCCAATAATTGGTAGTAGGTAAGTAAGTATCGACTTTAAGCCGCAAAACCCGTCGAAAAGTCCGCCGTCCCCCTTCTCGAACTCGCCATCTCTCCAAACCGTCCACGCTCTCTCGTGGTGTCATATGCCTGCAGCACCCTAGCCTGCGACTCATCTGTTTGCGAGAAAGCGTAGCCACGCTGCTTTCGCATGCGCTGCACTTGGCGGACTTTGCGGATGGCCTTTTGAAATTGTTCCATTCTAGACGAAAGGTTAGCTGATGAATGACGAGTGGAATCGTAGGAAACGTACCTGGGCCGATAATCTTGAATGTTATACTTCTGGATCTCCTGGACATGGTGGTAGGTTTGGGGGAAGTACATCCGTTTGGCGCTAGACGGAATGGTTAGGATGGAGACAAGTGGGAGGCACGGGTGCCACTTACTATTTCCATGCGAAGTCGCGCAGGAGACAAAGAACCGGAAGCACAATTGCCATACCGTAGAACGTCGGATCTGTAAATAGACGCGGAAGCACGCCCTCGTACTCCAGTGAAAAGCCCAACGCCGGACCCGCCGACGCATACGCCGGCAAAAAGACCATCCAGACGGCGAAACTCCCGGGGATCGCCGCGAAGGTCCATTTCGTCCACTGGGTGCTGATGAGCGCGGCCTTCCCGAGCGTGGTCATCAAGCCCGCAGTGTACAGCGCGGTGCCCCAGACCCAATGGCCGGGAGTCTTCCCGTCAGACTGCGGCTTGTCCCAGTGGTAGATGTAGTTGCCGGCCCAGTAGAGGATGAGGGAGTGGTAGAAGCCGTTGAGGACCCAAGAGAAGAAGTTGTGGGTGCGGAAAAACATATTTTTCTGCGAGAGCTGGTAGAGCTGCGGGTAGCGGTCGAGGAGGCGGGCGGAGACGAATTGATCGAAGATGCCGATGGCGAAGGGGGGAAGGGAGGTGAAGAGCACGTTGTAGAAGGAGAGGGTCCAGGATTCGTAGATGACTTCGCCACTGAACGCATTTTGGAAGGAATACCAGAATTGCGTCATGAACACCGCCACGTTCTTGTAGAAGGAATAGAGAATCGTTTTAGAGACTCGGTGGTACGACCACGCGCCATGCACGAGTAGCAGTTTGCGAAGATACCGGAATTGCGCAATCGAGACGTCGGCGCTACGAGCTGCTTGCAGTCCTTCCATGCCGCTGATGCCTACGCCGATATGTGCTGCTTGGATCATGGAGACGTCGTTAGCCCCATCGCCGATGGCGAGGAGGATCGCTTTGAGGTGGCGCTTGACGAGCTTGACGACGAGAGCTTTCTGGAGGGGGGAGACACGACTAGAACAGGTTAGCAATTGTTAGAGTCAGCAGATGAGCGACATGGACTTACCAGCAGATAACAGCCTTGCACATGACGGCTAGGTCCAAGAACATCTTCTCGGTATCTCGCTCGAGCGCATACGTCAACGACTTGCCATCAATCACCAGCGCCAACGTCTCGAGTTCCGCGCCAATGTCCTTCTGGCTTCTGATCGCGTTGAGTTTCTTCTGGATATTATCTCGCGTCCCCTCGGCGTTCTCTTCGTTCACGATCAGCAGCGTCATGTCCTCGCTGATCAGCTTGCAGCTCATCCCGATGTTGATAGCTGTCTCCTGCCGATCGCCGGTCAGCACCCACACTTTGATCCCTGCTTCCTGCAGCGTGTGGATCGTGTCAGGCACGCCGTCTTGCAGCTTGTCCTCGATCGCGGTGGCACCGAGCAGGGTAAGATCATGCTCGATGATCTCCGCGGCTTTGTCAAGCTCCTCGGCACGGTTACCGCTGACGGTGGTCGCCGCAGTGTTGTAGACTTCGTACCATTCTTCGAACTCCTGGTCGCTGATATCCCGGTATGCGAGACACAGCGTACGAAGGCCATCCACAGCATACTCTTCCAGATGTTGTAGCGTAGTCTCGACGAACGGGTTGTCCTTGTGCAGGCGCTCAAGAATGACGGTGTCGGCGCCTTTGCAGTACAGTCGAACCTTCCCGTCCGGGCAACGGAAGATGGTGGACATGCGCTTCCTGGTGGAATTGAACTCGCAGACTGCGAGCAACTCGTATTCCTCCTCCTGCCCGTCATGTTCAATGATGACCGACCGCGGTTTTCGCGCAATGAACCGGTAGCCGAGTTCGACCGCTCCATCCACCAGGGCTCCTTCATCGGGCGACGCAGCCTGGTACCGAATCGTGCCTTTCTCGTCGTTGCGCTCCGGGATCACCGTGTGGCATGTCGACAGCAGGGTGAGGAACTGGTCGATGATATTGGCGGTTGGGTGATTCACACGGTTCCCCGCGAGCGTCTTGAAGTCGTGGATGCCCACCTCCTCGCCGTTCTCGATGGTCGCGCGTTTGTCTTCGGGGATTTCGTCGCCGTATTGAATGCCGCCGATCGTGCACTGCCGGAACTCCATAATGTTCTGGGTCAGCGTGCCGGTCTTGTCCGAGAAGATATACTCGATTTGACCCAGTTCCTCGACGAGCGACGACGTGCGACAATTGGCCGGGGTGTCCGTCTTATCGTAGTACATGTCCAGATCACCGCTTATCAGGAACGCGGTGCAGTACTGCACAATTTCGAGCGTCACAAACAGCGACAGGGGGACCAGGTTGGAGAATAAGATCCAGTACGTGACGAGATCGGAGAAAAACTGGTTGACAGTACTCGTGCCGCCGTAGAAGAGATACCGGAGCTTGTCCTGCTCCCGTGATCGAACAATGAGGTCGCCGATAGTGCTGATCAAGCTTAGGCCGAGGAGGACGCCGACGAGCATCAGGATTTGGATGTTGACGGCTCGAGCGATCGCGGTCGTCTTGACCGGGGTGGCCGTTGCGTTCCTCATTAACTTCGTTTCGTGTCCAGTAAACACTACGATTCCGTGAATCCATGGGGTGTTTCGCAATGTAGCACCCCTCAGTAGAAGCTGGTCGGGCTGCAAAGGAAGTTCTTTCTCCCCTCCCCCCGATGGCATGGTCAAGGTCGCCTCGTATGTATACAGGCTGCTGTTCGGTTGCTCGGAGCGGACACGGCCGCCTAGTCGACTCAACTCGCCGGGGCTGACCAAATCTGCGGTTTCCGGGATGGATTGCTTGATCTTGAGATTCGTTTCCCCGTCCAGGTTTGCCGTCTCGATATAGCAGAGGCCCTCTGGCTCGGACGACGCCAGGAGCACGATATCGGCTGGGAACGGCTCCTCGGACTGCACGCGAACGATATCTCCCACCGATACGTCGATCCAGGTCACTTCGGTAAAGGTCGAGCCTTTGAGGACGCTCGCTTTCGCGCTGTTCAAGGATTTGTCCTGCGACTTCCGTCTCGCATCTTCAACCAGCTCTTTGATCGCGGAAACGAGGATGACGAGAGCAAGCGGTACGATGGTGTTATATCGATTGGTCGGGGAGAGGTTCGGGATTTGCTGGAGGGCGGCGGTGAACAAAAAGAACAAGTTCGCGTATTTCGAGAACTGTTCGAACAGGAACTTCGGGAGGAAGGTCACAATGTTGTACTTCGCGGTCGAGATATGGTTATCGAGGTATTTGTTCCCCGCGTTGGCAGGCGGGTTGTTCAGATGGATGATTCGAGGGCCCAGGGTGGATGGATCGACTTCTTTCCGGCCCAATCCGAACTTGAAGGTGCTTTTGCTTATCTTCCTATGCCTCTTCTCTTTCTTCGGGGTTGTCCCAGCCAGGCTTTCCGTTCTTGATTCCCGTGCCCCGGCTTCTGTTAACGGGAGGTCCATCTCCGAATACTGTGGCCCCATTCCCAGTCGGTTTTTCATCCGTCCCATAAACCCACCGCCCATACTCAGTACACTATTCCGGTTGGTCGGCTTTGCGTGTGGGATATGGCTCGTCATTCCTCGATCGTCGAATCCGCCCGCAGCATAGGACCCCTGGTACGACCGATCATCCTGGAAGTTGTCGGAGTCGGCATACCTTGGATACTCTGGACTACTCGCGGCCGCTCCAGGATGCGCCGTTCCGGCCCCTCCGACGAATTCATCGTAGGATACAGAAGGCCGGGGGGGTTGCTGCCAATCCGAGTCGTCGATGTCGTAGCGCTCGAGCATGTGTTCGTCATCGACCGGCGCCCGCTGGCCGGAGTAGTAGATGGGTCGCTCATCGTCGAATTCTAGGAGGTCCGATGGCTGCCTTTGCGGTGGATTCGGTGGTTCTGATCTGCCAGCCATTGCGGAGGCTAAGTGTCAAGGGGAGGCGAAGGGGAATGGCGTCGATGCGGTTCAAATCCCGGTGCTCCTCCTGAATCCGCGTCAATGGCATTCAATGAGCATTGCGCGCCCGGGAAGGATAGAATGGCAACGCGGATTTCGAAGGGATATTTGCTCGTAAAACAACGATCCTTTTCCCGGTGGAATTCTCAAACTGGCCCTTTTCGGAGACGCAGCTTTTGGATGTTGCTATTCTTTCGTCGGGTGTCAGCACAGCCCCGAGCGTAGCCAAGCCCGCTATGGTTCAACACGTAAAATGAATGGATTGGCAAGAAACAGCCAACAGGAACATGGCGGGAAGAGAGTGGTAGAACAATAGACGTAACATGTAAGCAGGAGATGGATAGTGTAGACTTGAGGTTTGGTACAGTAAGATTAATGGGTGGAGATCCGTCCTTCACAGCATGCCGCTCGTCGTTACTAACGTCTGCGAGTGTCTGGGACGGGGTTTCAGTTGACATCGTCAGGGTCCGCTCTTGGCACTAGCGTCTAAGAAGGGACGGAATAAAGACGCGAAGTACGGAGTACATGTATTAATATTAATTAAGTCCACCCCGGCACAGGATGGATCTGCATGTAGTTTGGAAAACCCTCAAACTTTCAATGTACAGAAATGGTGCTGTATATAGATTCGGTGATACAGTAATATACATAAGGCTAACACTGAGCAAAACATCACCACTCCGGCAGGAAGTTCTTGATGTTGCTCCAGTACCGCTGATGGACCACCTTCTGCAACTCGTCCTTCGTCAGCCATTTGTACTCCTGATGACCGAACTTGTTCTGCGCCATATCCACTTCACCGGCCATGATGCGAGCCTTCATGAAGAACACCTTCTTGCCCACCTCTTCTACTGCACGAGCCGTGTTCTGCACATATTGTTCGGCGGAATAGTCCGTCTGCGCCTTTCCAAGCGGAGCATTGCCCACCACCCACGTATTCATATTCGGCCCACCCGCCAAAGGAAGTATGCGTAACGCAGCCTATCAACCAACGTTAGTAACTCCCTTCTTCATCCTCTCACCCAAACATACCTGTCTCAACGACTCTGTCCCAACCAACGAATCCTCGGGGAACGCCCATTTCCCCGACGCCTCCCTCATCACCAAATACAACGTCCGCTTCAACTCCCGATCCAAACTCCTCTCGTCCCCTTCCCGATCCGCCCGCGTCTCCCGCGGCTGCGGCCGTTCCACCGGCTCCCGATACAGCGCCGTATGCCCCAACTCCTCCGGCTTGACCGCGCTGACCTCCGCGTCCTCGATCAGCTTCTGCACCGTATGTTCGGGCTCGCTCTCGGGTGCGCCGACCAGCGCCTCGTCCGCCCACGCGTTCGCCCCGTACCCGGAATACGCCCCGACGTCGCGAGAGGCGGAGAGCCGCGCGGCGACTTTGCGCTTCCAGTCGAGGTCGGCGGGAGTGCCTTTACGGTAGTAGAAGTAACGGGAGAAGGGGAGGACGAGACGCTCGTTGAGGCGGCGTTGGTAGAGGAAGAAGGACTTCTCGAAGGGGTGGAGGTCGCGGGTGATCTGGGGGGGTCGGGAGAGGACGACGGAGGCGCGGAGTTGGTAGCCGGTGGGGAGGGAGGTTTGGGTGACGGGTGGCATGGTGGTGAGGATTGGGGGGTGGGATTCGGTGGTTGCGGTCGCGGTGGATGCACTGCGTTGTTGGGTTAGGGACCGACGACACGATGAGCAGACGCCATCGTCGAACACTGTTGATGGTTAGATAATGGTTGAGGTGCTTCGATTCGGGGTGCATTTACCTCTTCGGAGGCCCAATTGCCTCGAAACACGTTGACCAACACTCATCTCATCCCCTTCCGTCTACAGATAAATGAATGTAGTTGGTTGCTTGATTTCCCAAGCTCTCCTCTCCTGGTCGAGAAATTATGCAAAGTTCAACGTCGAAGGCCTGTGGAGTCTCATCTGGGCCTAGCGTCGAAGGCACGTGACCTAGGACTACATCAATGATTTTTCTTCCTCCGATGAGAAGAAATCTTCAGGCATCTCCTTACTACCAAATTATCCTTTTGTAAATGCTTCTTTGGTCATTTATAGATGCCGAGAGAGATTTTCGCAACCTTTCGCTAGCGGTGCCTACACCTTTGATTACTGGGCACAGTTAGATAGTGTTTGTGAACATTCCTTTAGGACCAAATGGACGGATGAGTGGAGAGTTGGCTCTCTTCAAGGCGAAAGCCACAAATGATGAATAAATAGGATGTGGAGATTAATTGCATAGTGATGATACCATCGTAGGTGTTTGGTGCCTTCAATAATGGCAAAGGACAGATATTTTTGGTGGACAGTGTTCAATTTTTAAATACATTGCGCCTTTGCTTTCCTTTCCCACCTACGTCCAATTGTACAATACACCGCTCAAAGAAAGGGTCACACCAAAGACCTAGTAAGACCATTCTCCGGTAATTAGGATACGTTGTCAACCCGGGACGAGACCCAGGCTCCATCACCAAACCTCCTCTCCTCTCCTCCCCGCTCAAGTCCTCGCCACCGCCGGCTTCTCCTTCCCCATATCCGCCTGCTCATAATAGAAGTTCTCCTCGGGGATCCGCCCGCGCAAGAATTGCGGCTCGCTTCCTCGCACGTACGCATCCTCGAACAAGATCTGCGCCGTCGGCTCCGGCGCCTCCATCTTCTCGGCCTCGGCCACCTCTGCGTCCACGAAGCTGCGCGCCTCCTTGTCGATCTCCTTCAGCTCGGCTTCCGTCGTGATGCCCCAGTCCAGGAGCTTGGATTTGAGGCCGGAGATGGGGTCGTTGGTGGAGCGCATGCGTTGGATTTCTTCGCGGGTCTGGAGGGGGTTAGGATTGTTGGGTTGGATTCACGTGGAGAAATGGATGGGACTTACGCGGTAGGTGGTGCCGGGATCGCTCATGGAGTGGCCGCCGTAGCGGTAGGTCACGTATTCGAAGACCAGAGGGCCCTTTCCTTCCTGGACGTAGCGCTTCCCGTACTCCACGGCGGCCTTGACGGAGAGGACGTCCATGCCGTTGATTTTCAGACCCGGAATGTATTGTCCGCGCTTGTAATAGTCGGTCATGGCGGACGAGCGGTTCGCCGACGTACCCATCCCGTATTTGTTATCTGCAAACGTCAGCCTCCGGTCCGCATGCCATGGACGAATGGATCCTCACTTTCGCAGCCGAAGATCACCGGCAGGTTCCACAGCTTCGCCATGTTGAACGACTCGAACACTTGCCCCTGATTCGACGCTCCATCGCCATACAGCGCCAGCGTCACGGTGTTCTTCCCCGCATACTTCTCCGCGAACGCAATGCCCGCACCCACCGGCACCTGCGCTCCGACGATTCCATTCCCGCCGTAGAACCCCTTCGCGAACATGTGCATCGACCCGCCCTTCCCGTACGCGATTCCTTCCCGGCGTCCGAGCAGCTCGCCGATGATCGACTTGACCGTGCCGCCGCGCATCATGGCGAAGCCGTGGCAACGGTAGGCAGTGATGAGGTGGTCGGATTTATCGATAGCGTGCTCGATTCCGACGGCGACGGCTTCTTGGCCGGTGGAGAGATGGCAGAAGCCGCGGATTTTCTTCTCCTTGTAGAGGCGGTCGGCGGCCATTTCCATACGGCTGTATTGGGGTTGGGGATTAGCTCTCTGATTTTTCGCTAGAGATCGTCGGAGTGGGATGGGTAGGAGAAAGAACAGATGGTATATGCTTACCGGACGGCTACCATGTCCCAGTATATCTGCTTCAATTCCTTCTTGGTGGTTTTCAGGGTGTAGGGTGGCGGATCAAGCTCATACGTTTCGAAGCTCTCATCGGACAACCGGACCTCGAAGGGTTCTTCATCCGCCTATGATAGTAGAATCAGCACATCGTCCGCTCTCCACGACTGTCTCCCACAACATACCGATGGCACGCTCTCTCGATCCGCGTGGGACGACGCCGCATCGGTGGTGACGGCTCTCCGCGTCAACGGCATAGCCGCATTGCGGCGGATTTGAGCCGCGAACGGCGAACTTCGCCTGATTGCCCTTGACAGCATCTTTCGAGGGATCTCGCAGGCCTGAAGGATGCAGAGAGAGTATGGGAAGGGAATAATGGGAGCAAAGTCGGAGTACGGAGCGGAATTGGAGATTCTTGTTGAGAGGTTGTCCGAGCTGGCGTGGGCAGGGGGGAACTTTTTCTGTGGAGACGGCTGAACAACGACATCGATCCTGAATTGCTAATGGCGGAGATCACAGTTCAAGCTCAGCATCACATCACGTTCGGCGACTTACAAGGTAGAGTAGTTAGATTAGAAGGCTGGTTTATCATGAACTGTATCTCGATCCCTTGCTTTCTCTCAGACAATCAAGAGAGTATGGCCACATCGTGGGGACAAAAGTACCCGAAGGCGAACCTATCCATAACCCAGCATATACTTCGAGTCCTTATATGTCTGAACATTAGTACTGAGTCCGTGTCAATGTCGTTTAAGTCCTAATATCCTTCCATATGGAAGTTCTGGAGACATGCTCCTGCATCACGAACGAATCCTTTTAGATACTCGGCCACGATATCTGGGGCTGAGGTCGAAAGGCAGAAATCGTGATGTTGAGCCTTATGAATTCCAGGAGCCTGGTTGTCTTCGCAGTTTTGATTCTTTTCATCTTGTTTCACCATCCTATACCAGTACGATCTGAACACGATCTGAACAGCCGCGACACCAGTCAATACAACGGGATATCAGAACCATGGCTGATTCCATAGATCCCGCCAGCAGCAGTACGCGCACGAACCAAAGCCTAGTCTACGAACCTTCGGACAAATCCCAACCTTTCATAAGGCTTTTGCGGATCGATCCAGCATCAAGCATCTCGGAAATCTGAGGTCTTGAATTCAAAATCTTGAGGAGCCAGATCTGAGATCAGGGCAATTTTTTGGAGTAAGAAAATACTTTTTCAGAATCCACGGATGGACTCAAATCCCATCTAGGTCCATTCCATACTACAACCCGTACATGTTTATTTCCCTGTGGTTTTGATACCCACTGCTAGCTTTATAGGTTCGCTGCATGACGATAGTCACATTGCTCTGTCTCAGTCCTCCGAGTCCCCACAGTCCGCTCAGTCCACTTCGTCGTCTCAACCCTCCCCTCAATTCTTACCTGCGCAGAGCGCCACTATGGGCAAGATCAGCGCGCTCCAGTTAGACATGGCTATTCCAACAACACGATTGGGTCGCCTCAAAGAGTCTATGGAAACCGAATTGTTAACCTCAAGACCGCCGCAAGAGCTTAGTCAGAACCAACCCCGCTAATCACTTAGCCAAAAGGCACGGTATTGGCGCTTAGAAATATGAAATTATGAAGCATCACAAGCATACTACGTAGTTGCTGCCCTAGGGAAATCTATGCCGCTAGGAATTGTTAGACAGTACCCCGATCCTGGCCTTGACTGTTCAGGGCGGCGCGAGAATCCACGCATGTTTCATCGTGTAGGGAGGGAACGACCGGGCTCTGTCGATGCGGAGGCATCTCCCCAAGAAGGTGATGAGAGAGAAGCGGCGAATACCAGCACTATCCCACGACCTACCTCGTCTCCCCATGCAATAAGGGCGTACAAGCGATGCGCGACCGACGATCCGATTCACGAGCATAGCCGGCTGGGAGACACTGCTGACTATAGTCGTGGCTGTGACACGGACGAAGAGCACGCCGTGGATGATGACCACGGAACAAGGTCGCCGAGACCGTCATTAGGGCGACAGCATCGAGGCAAGATCCAGCGCAGACACCGGCCGTTCCAGTCAGATGCTGCGAGGAACACTCGCACGCACGCTCGAGATCAGCCGATTCCACGCTTCTTGAGCAGTCCGCATCCCGACTCCTCTGCACCGAGAAGAGACGATAGCGGCCCACAGGACAGTGACAAGAGTGCACCCTTCGCCATGGCCAGGAGTACTGTGGTCGACATTTCTCTTCGTCCAACGCCGGGGGACACTTTCCTGGCAGCTACGATGAAGGTCGATGGCGATATGCAAGCAATTTCTTGCGGCACGCTGCTTAAGCTAATAGAGAATATTTTGGGCAACACAGCGAAGATACACGACATGACGCTCAAACCGCTTACAGCAGGCCAATGGCTGCTAACCGGGTTCCTTCGCAGTCGTTACATCAATGCCGGCGTCACCACGCGGCACGAGTTCACACCAAATCCGCGAAGGGATACTACCGCCGCGACCACCATTCCAATGGCCAACCCTGTCGATTCAGAGGATGACAGCAGCGTGGGCAGGAGCGATAGTAGCATCAGCGACGATGATGTCAGCAATGAGAAATACATTGACCAAGGTATGGATGGAGAAACGCGCCGTCGGTGGGCGCCTTTGGAGGAGCAGCGTCTGTTGGCTTACAGGGCCGACGGGAAGCCATGGCCATGGATCTTTAGAAAGTTCCCCAACCGGACACCAGGTGCTGTGCGCGTCCGGTTGCACATGTTACAACGGTCGCAGGAAGGAAAAAGCGAATGAGGCAACATATCCACCTAGCAGGAGGACAACTCTTCGACGCGTATTTTCGGGCCGGAATCTCATAAAACAACAACTCGCCTGTTATTAGCAAGGCTGTCGGAAGTCGCTCTCAATTTCACCCATTCACCAACACGCGTGTTCTGCGAGGACGTCGATCGGTATTATCGCCTCTTGTCAGGAAGTATACAGGTTCTTAATTCTATCCGCCAATACGCGTCTTCTATCGTAGCCCTTGTCAAAGAATTGAGAGTCCGATTTCCCGCAGCTGGACATGGCACCGACCACTGCCCGCGGTTCCAACCTATCGCAACGACCAGTTCACGTAGACATCAGCATGCAGCCGACTCCAAGCGGGGAGGAATGGTGGATTGGCGACCTCACTACCACTTTTCGCGAGAAGAGGAGGATCGTGGTGATCGCTGGCGCCGACATCTCTACCGCTGCAGAAGTATGAGGATTGAATACGCGTCTTTTCGTTGCATGCGTCTGTCATTCCGCTTGACCGTGATGATATTGGAGAAAGGGATACGGGCCCTGTTGGGGAGGCTCTTTCCCTGCCTTTCTTTAAACTTTTCTCTGGGTGCATGTTCTCTTTGGAATTGCCAGAAGTCGAAAGATTCGAACCTAAAATGCAGGCGAGGATGAGACGCTTATGAGAAATTATATCATTGCATTGATTGGAGAGCGACGTTCTGCGCCGTCCAATCGTCGAAGTCTCGTATTTCGGTGTATCTGAAAACAGTAATAGGAAGCGGTAGTGTCACAAGAAGCTATAATTATCTGCCTTATCTCAGTTGGGACTCAGGCGGGTACTGGTATACCCCTGTCTCTGTAGCAGTCTCTCTAACGCAATATAGCATAGCGATTTCTTTAGCGTCAACCTCCAATTTTCAACCAATCATATGCCGTAAAGGCACTGGGCACCAGTGCCGTCTGAGAGACTATTGCACGTTTTCTGAGGCATATACGGATTTCTATCTTCATCTTGTATGAGCGGACTTCTAACCGCTAATATTCTCTATACCCGAAATTTTATATACATTTGATATCAGATATCAACGCTGGGCATCAAGTTTTACCTATCAGCTTTTGGGGTTAATCCGGCTACTATACGCTAAGCCGTAGTTAAAATAAGAGTAAAAGAGACGACGGGCATGTCAACCGCCAGAATGGCTGGCATGCCCTACCATGCACGCTCATTGGCCGATTCCAATTATCCGAAGAATTCCCGCCTACTATGCCCGGTCCGCCCGAGGCGCGTATGGGAAAGTCGTGGCAGCGCCAAATTTGGTGCCTCACCCACCACCACCAAACCCACCACCAAACCCACCACCAAACCACTCATATAGCAAAATATCCCTTTCCAGACCGTTTACACGTAAATTTGAGGCTGTAGATTTCTATGTAAATAGTGATATCGCGAGGTTTCTAGGCAGCGAGCTCCTAATAACGTGATTGAAGCCCATATCGCTCCTCAATCTCCTCCATCCTGTCAGGCATAGATTCGATATAGGAATCGATCTCATGCTGTGGAATCTTGTTCCATTCATCGATGATCGCATCCTTAAGGTCCTCCTTCGTCGTGGGCTGCTTTCGACGTTGTTTAAGGTGTTGCTTTAGGATCCTCCAAACATTCTCAATTGGTGACATGTCTGGAGACTGCGGAGGGTCCGCATACCAAGGAATCCCACAATCTGACATGAACTTACTGATCATATTGGACTCGCTCCGGGTTCCGCGGCATCCATCATTGTCAACCTCGAGGAGGAGGGCTCTCTTTTCCTTCTTAAAACGTTGGAAAAGGGGGAGGACATGGGACCTCAAGACCTCGTCACGATAACGGATCATATTAAGTCCAGACTCGCGACCCCCCGGCTTCTCCTTTTTGTGGTATTCGTAGAATACGAGGGGGCTCTTATATCCAATCCCTACGGCACCCCAGGCGTGGAGAACGTTTTTTAGTCTTTTTTTCCTGTGCTGCATGCAATTAGGGCAATACCGCTCCTCTTTCCCGCGGATTACCCACTTTGAGTTCTCCATACCAAGGTGGAAATGGACCTCATCTGAGAAGACAACCTACCGCCGGAGTGGAGTCCAGAAGCGATGGCCCTGAGCGAATTGGTGGCGCTTGATCCGGTTCTCCTCCGTGATATACGGTTTTTGACAGGCACGGCATTTCTTGAATCCTTCACGCCCAAGGGCTGATTTGGGGGTCTGCCAATGGCATTCGAGCTTCCAAGATCACGCTATCTCCTCAAATGTCTCGATTCGCCGGTCGTAATGGCCAACGAGCCACCGGATAACGGCCTGGACCTGTTCAACCAGGAGACTCCGTGGACGACCTCTTGCGGTCCCCGATCCTGCCTTATTCGTTCGCCTAGAACTCCTAGCTCTTAAGATACGGTATCCTGTACGTGGCGGAACACCACATCTTGCGAAAATATCGTTATTTGAGAGCTCTGGGCAATGCCTCCGGAGGGCCCGAAACTTCCTCCCTTTCTGGGGTTGACCGCACGTGACCTTCCGAAGCTGGGGACGGCGATGGTGTCCGGATCGGTTCGTACGGTGGTATAGGCTTCTTGCGAGGGCGTAACTTCATCTTGAATATTATTTTAATAATAATAATAAGAATCAATTTAACGTACTATCTGGATCCCTTTCGGGTCTATGAGCACGATATTCTATCTGGTCTGCCGCGGGCAAAAGTTTCCCCGTAGCCCTGAGGCTGCGGGTACATAAAATCCCGCCTCCTCCCTTTAGTAGACTATCT